>NW_019245613.1:228262-228589 GCF_002742605.1 Olea europaea var. sylvestris
CATAGATAATTTTGATCATTTAAGTCTAGAAAGTATAGATGATGAATACCAAATCTTAATGAATACTGGAGGAGGACCTAATCCTGTAGGAACTTCTAAACAAGAATCAATAGATCCAGATGAAAGCTATGCTCCAATGTATAATAAACCATATAGGCAATTTTATGATAAAATAAGAGATAAACAACCGTCCAAAGGAAATAAATATAATAATAGATTTGAATTAAATAATAATTATGATAAACCTGTTAACCATGGAGGAACAAAATTAGACTTAGATTGCAAAATAGATACTAAGAAAGTCTTAATAACTTGGGCAGACTCAAT
>NW_019245613.1:231262-248051 GCF_002742605.1 Olea europaea var. sylvestris
CAGCAGTGGACCCAGCAATATCAAACGAGATATAGCAAGTCCCCGGAAGGTGACTATAAAAAATGGTGATGAACATACAAGAGTTATAAGAATCAAAACTGATGAAGATGATGATACCCCTTTATCATCAAAAGAAGAAGAATATAGATCATTTGCCAAGATTGTCTATGAATTGGAAGAAAATGAATCTTATTTTATTGCATCAGGAGATCATGTTTATCCCAGATTAATAATTACCAAAGATGCAGACCCTTTCATGGTCAAGATGGCAGCAGATTATGGATTTCTGGATTTGATCTATCCAGGAAAAGATTTAAAAGAAATTGAAAATTTTGATGATATATTCAGGGCAGAAGTTTCAAAATTTGCCCAAGGAAGATCGATTTATATTAAATTTTATTCAATAAGTCCCGAAGTTGATGGAAGGATATACTATCCTGCTGAACATATTATTACAATTGGATATGTTGGCCGAGATTTCCAGATTGAAGTTGGCCGAAATAATAAACCATTACCTAAAATCAATAAATCATGGATTAAATCTCGGAGAGTTTTGGGGATGAAAGTTCTTTACAACATTGCAAAGAACTTATATGATAAAAAATTCAGATGCTTGTGCCAATATGAAGGATGGACACTCCTTACAAATAATGGAAAAGAAAAATCTACCATCTTGAAAGAATATATCCAGAAATTTGATACCCATCAAATTAGTGGAAGTCCAACAACAATCCAAGAATCATGCAGATTGAGGGAGTGCCCCACATGTAGACAAAATTGAAAGATTGATGGATGAAAAAGGACCTACCACTACCAAAGCATCTAGCCAGCTGCATATGAATCCAAAGATGGAAAAGCAATAATAGAAAAGCATCTAGCCAGCTGCATATGAAGCCAAAGATGAAAAGGCAAAGAATGCATGTGAAAATGTAGACCCTAGGAGGAAAAGAATAGAGAGGCATGTGAGCCTTTTTTTCAAAATTCTGATGTATGCAATGATGTAATATATCAATAATAGTAAGTTTGAGTCATGTATAAATAGAGGTATTTGGGAAAGAATGGATCATCTCGAATTGAAAACCATTCTCTTTCCTTAAGCTTTCTTCAAAACCAGTTTTTCTGGAAACCCCTTGTATACAATAGAAACCTTGTATAAATCACTATAGAAATAAAATTTCAATCTTTTGATATCAGAAAAATATGAGTTTCTAAACCTCCTATCCCATAGATTCTTGATAGATTGAAGAAGATAGTTTCTTTCTTACTTTAACAAAGAGAGAATTTTCTTTACTTAAGAATCTTTATTCTTAATTCTAACAAAAGATACAGTGAGGGCAAGAAGCTGAAATAGCAGAATTTCCATTAAGGCAAGAGGCCGTTTGAGGGAGCAGTTTGCAGATTCAGAGCCTGAAGGTCACTCGGTTCTAAGAATACAGATTTAAGATCAAAAGTAAGGTAAAATTATTGTCTTTGTTAAATTTAGAAAGAACTCTTCTAATATCTTGAAAGAATCGTAGGGATTATTATTTTTCATGTTTGCAAAAAACTTATCTAACATGTTATTATTATTCATAAAGTTTGCAAGGAATTATCTGAATGCCAGGTTATACAATTAAAGGATTAGATAATCTGTTAGAAAAATTATTAGAAAAAATAAGAAATATTTTTGCCCAACTAGAAACTATGGATGTTTCATCTAAGGAATATGATAATCTTAGTAAATTACATGACAATTATATTACAGATTATGCTAATTTATTAGATCAAAGGATGAAACTCTATATTAAAATCCGAAATGAGAGAAATAGAAGAATTTTGGAACTATCCCAATAAATTAAGGATATCTTGTGCAAAATATAATAAGTAATTTCATTAAGGGTATTATAGACATTTTACCAAAAATGAATAGTAGCAGGCCATTTATAAAAATCTCCCAAAATTGGGGGGGGGGGGGAATAAAAAAAAAAGTTCAGTGACCGTTCTGGTCACTGAACAAGGCTCGACGAGCCACGAGCCGCCCACGAGCGGCTCGTCTACGGGCAAAGCCCGCTCGCCTCGTGCTCGTGATTTCACGAGCCTGAGCCGCCCACAGCCCCTTTTTCACGAGCCGAGTCGGTTCGGTCCAATTGACATCCCTAGTTGTACTTGTTTGACATGGCACTCGCAACTGACACATTAAGCAACGTATTTAGCACGTCTGCATTCCATCAATTTTTGGACGGACCGTTAAATCAATTACTAATAGGATTACAAAATGCAAACTTTAGTAATGAACAACATGATTTTTAAAATTTAGTAACCCTTGCATGCCTTTTGTAAAATTTAGCGACCATTTGGACTATTATCCCTTTCTTTCTCTTCCAGTTTCATTTTTTCTTCTTAAAGAAGGCAAATAAAGTATCTATTCTACTAAGCACTATTGTTGCTTTTCCCATGTCCAATTGTGGGGTTCAATTTTTCTTTTCCTTTTGTGGGTCCCAGAGTCCCATGTGAATGTTATTCTTATTTTTATTTGGTTGGACTAGGTGGCCTTTGTAGTAGTCTTTTGTTTGGATTAGGATTTTAAAATGACCAAAGGGTATTTTTCTATGGCAGAGAATTCTCCTTTGACTTGGAATGGAAAAGTACATTCCCTTCTATTTTCCCATACCAACAAACAAATTGTCCTTGTTTTTGTTTATGTCCCTATATGGGAGTTCCATCTATGGAATAGGCGATATTCTATTTCTCACAAATATTATATAAACACTTCAGTATGCTTCATTTAAGATGAAATGCATTCCCGTCTCATTAAACAAGCATTGGAAATTATTTTTCAATCAATTTTCACCTCTTTTTCACAAAACAATGAAAAATCTAATATTATCAGCTATCATTTTCTTTCTATCCTCTTTCTTACCAAACCAATGCACCTAAAGAATTTTTTGGAACTCAATATGAAATTTTTGCTCATAGGGGAGTCAAAAAATGAGCATATATGTTGGGCAGATGCTCGAATGGCCATGCCCTCACTTGAATTTGCCCTAACTCACTCGAATTCCTAGATCCACGTTGCTTGGAAACATAAATGTGGAGATGAATATGATTGATCACAACCCAATGCTTAATCCAATTTGAGGTTGTGTTGAGAAAGTAAATTGTTAGAGTTCGAGTAAGATTTTACAAATCTAAGCCTTGAGTAAATGGGTTGAAGAGAGAGCATGCAAGTATCACTATTGAAAGAAGCGTACTCTAGAGTACTTGGTGGTTTTATTCCTTGGTACTTGGAGTCAATATGTTATGTTGGGCACAATAATATTGTATGTAGACAGTTGAGTGTGGCACTCGAATGCACTTGAATGTGGATAGGCTGTGATCGGTTAATGCCGTGAACGAAGGTTAAATATGACATTTTTCAAAGATACGAAATCTGAAAAAATTCGCACTGAACTAAAAGTCTCAATCGAGCAACATTGTTAAATTATAACTTGTACCCACTAATAATATTTAAAAATATAATAAATAATGAACACCTGGGGTTCAAACTTTATACATGATATACGTATTGCAAGTAATTGGACCACAGTCGTTTGATAATGACAGATTTTGTCTCACCTAGGCCCCAGTCCTTTAGTAAAGACAGTTTTTGTGATTCTTCGTTTGGATTTTGTGTGACTTTAATAATGACGATTTTATAAAATTATAATATTAAAAAATGCTAAATTAGATAAAGTGCAACTCATTCCTTCTCTTGTCATTTTCATAATTATTAGTAAAAGTAAAAGTCTTAATAATTCTGCAGGACGGTCTATAAATGCACAAAGTTCACTTGCAATCCTTCATAAACGAATTTTGTTGTTGTGAAATGTGGTGAAAATCTTTGCATTTGTGTGCTATCAAACGAGAGAACAATCTTAATGGATCCTGATTTGTATGAAGCTGTACAAGAGGGCAATCTAAATGCCATGAGAGAAAAGATGGAACTTATCAGCACCACTCAATTGACACCAAACAAGAATACTTTACTCCACGTTGCTGCCCAGTTCAACAGCTCCGAGGAATGCGCATCAGAAATACTCAAGATAAATGGATCCTTACTCCATGAAGTGAACTCAGATGGGGAGACTGCGCTCCACGTTGCTACAAGAAATGGCATGGAGAATGTTGGGATAGTGATGATGGAATTTGCGAAGAGAATTGATCGAGAGCTTGAAGCTGGAGGCGTAGACGAAAAACTCAAAAGGTTGCTAACATTGAAAAAAATATACATGGAGACACTGCACTGCATGAGGCTATAAGGAATAATCGTCCATCTATGGTCAATTTGATGACAAAAGAAGACCCTGAAATTGCAAATATAGCGAATAATGCACTGGAAACTCCATTGTTTCTTGCAGTTGATATTGTTCGAGGTGATGAGAACCAGATAATGTCTGTGAATTACATATTGGAAAATTGCCCATCACCAGCTTATACTGGACCAAATAGGAAAACTGCTCTGCATGCTGCGGCTTTATATAATCAGAAACGTAAGTCTTCAATTTCATTAGTAGCAATTCTTGTGTTCTTTAAGAAGAAGATGCTCTTGGAGCTTAATGTAGGCTAAAGAGAGTTGGACTATGACATGTGGCCTTTCTAATATTCAAGGGAAATTTTTGTGTAGTCTTAATCAATACTCCAATCTCCATAAAAAGACCTTCTTATTAGTTTTTCTTGATTTAGGAATTATTTTGATGGTAACTTTTAGATTTCTCTCTTCATAAGATTTTATTACGTGAATTTTGACATTTCATCCATGACTTGAATTTTGGTTTCATTGTATAAATCAATCACTTGATAGTTGGCCAAAATAGATTATTGTGTAGACTTTGAGTTTATTTTTTCTCCAATTCTTGGTATTCATTGTGAATCAATGAGCTCTGTTGCCAAATTCTATGGTATTCTCGTGAATCAACATAAAATTAACAGTCTTTCGGTATATGTTTTGTGTTCATCTTTCTAGTACATGCTTTTTCTGCATGAGAACTGCTTTATTGCAGCCTAGCTAATGCCTAATGCTCACTCAAAATTTGAAGAATGCAGAAATATCAAGAAAGTTGTTGAAAAAACATCCAAATATAATAACGGAAGTAGATGATCGTGGATGGAGTGCTCTCCATTATGCTGCACAACGTGGATTTGGATTCGATGTAGTAGCAGCAGAACTATTAAAGGCTGATAAATCAATAGCATATATAGTTGCAAAAAACGATAACAATAAGACAGCTCTTCATATATCAACTTGTCAGGGGAAAGTAGAGATAATGGAAGAGATTTTGGCCTATTGTCCTGATTGCTGGGTGATGGTCACTGGAGATGGCCAAAATATTCTACACCTTTCTGTGAAATTCGAACAAAAACGAGCATTTAAATTTATCATGGAAAAACCATGGGTTGGCAACCTCCTTAACCAAAAAGATGAAGAGGGAAACACACCCCTCCACTTATATGCTGCAACTTACGACTTCAACGGCCGTGATCTTGTAAACCATCCACAAGCAGAGAAGAATTCTGTGAACAAGGAATTTATGACGCCTCTAGATGTCATAGAGTTTTCTGATTTTCGTTCAATGAGAAAGGTATCGAGAATCTCCTTTAAATTTTTAAGGTTTTTTCATTTTTTATTTTCTGAATGAAACCACTTAACTTTCACTTTATATATCCTATACAATGTGGAAAAACAATTTGAGGGGTGCTAAAGGAATGTGTTACTTCGAACTAATGAGTTTTCTAAAATAAGTGATGCTCAAAATGAAACGACAAAGGGAAAGTTCCTTCTTTTCCTCTTATTGGTTTTAGGACTAACTTGCTTTGGGAGGAAAAAATTACAGTTCAGGACAGTATTAAAGAAGAAAAATAAGTTAAAATATTGTTTATATTATGTGTACCAAACATGTCTTGGTGGAAAATGAAAATATGAGAAGTGAAGATTCCATGTCTCACAGACGTGTCACCACAAACAATGCCTCTCATGTATAATTTTTCTATTTTCTTTTTTTTTCCTAGTATATCTTTTTGTCTCTGATTCAACTCCTTCGTTTGACACAATGCAGTTTGCCGTAGCTAAGGAATTAAAAGCAAAAGGTGCTGAACGGGATGCTTGGAATTTAGCGACTCGTCTAAATAGTCAGCGATCGCAGATTATAAAAGATAACATTGAAACACTAAGAAAGATTGCTACAATAGATATTAGAAAAGTAGCCGACACACATATTGTAGTGGCTGCTCTCATAACAACAGTTGCATTTGCTGCCGGATTCACCATTCCGGGTGGGTATGATGGAAATGATGGCCCGAACAAAGGCCTCGCAATTTTATCAAGAAAGGCTGCTTTTAAAGCTTTCATTATAACGGACACATTAGCTATGGTTTGCTCTGCTTCTGCTATTTTTCTCCACTTCTTTGCAGCCGTTGAAACTGACGATTCAAAGCTTAGGAAGTTGTGGGGTGTTGCTACAATGCTTGTTATGGTTGCCATGGGGGCGATGGTAATTGCTTTCATGACCGGGCTGTACACTGTTTTACAACATTCACTAGAACTTGCAATCACAGAATGTGCAATTTGCATCTTCTGCTTTCCTGTTATCTACTACTCAGTGAAAATGACGATACCTAGTTAGAGAGAGTAAACGATTTGTAAGTTTATGCAACTATTCTGTTTTACGCTTACTCTGTTGAACACACTCTATATCTTTGTATTATGCCATATTTAATTGCCAAAAGTACCCTAATCTGGTAACAGTTCTTAATTTTCCATTGAAATCCTTAGGATGATGTTCCAAGCCTACAAGCCACATTTTCTAAAATGATGATTATCATTCAATGTTAACTTCCAATAAACTGATAAGTTGAGGCGGAATCTGTCAGGATCTTCGGCTGTTATGAACACAAATTGTTCGCAAAGAAAAGTGGAAAAAGATAGAAATGAATAGAGAAAATTATTGATATTGCTCGAAAAACAAGAACAAATACGAATTTCATTTTGATATTGCTATTACTGAACCCATAGGCTGAGACTTGAATTATAAGAAATATTGCACTTGTTTATCAATTTGAAGGAGGATTCAAGGAAACATATTAAATTCCAATGATACATATTCCAAACTGGCTCATTTCCCTTGTCAATCACTTCCATGATATTATCCTATTAATTTAAATAGTTGAATTGGAATTGGTTTCACTTTTTATCAATATTTTTATCTTAGAACCTAGTAGATTACGTGTTTTCACCAGCTACGGAAGATTATAGGATAAGAAATCAAGGACAAAATGAGAAGAAAAGCCTAAATGCTGAGAGGGAAAAAAGGCACTTCTTCGGCTGTATTTATAGCATTGATATGCAGCACTAACACACAATCACGTGCATGAGAAAAAAATGTAAATTAATAACATTATAATCAAATTTAACTGTGATTCCATGATGCAGATACAAAACTGAGGATATATAACAATTAATAAAATTCAATACAAAAGACGTGCCAAAACGAAATGAGAAGAATGTGATCAATTCTGAACTAAAAATCATAAATAAAATAAAATAAATGAATCTTCTATTTTATGAGCGGAAGAAGCTTTAAACTATAGATTTAAAAATTCAATCTCTTCTCTTTAAAATTAAATCTTCAGGTGAATAAAATGGCGCTTAATTTTGAACTCCAATACTCCTCTTTTACTAAGGCTAGAGAAAACTCTTGAACCGAATCGATCAAACCTAATAGACCCGAACTCAGCAGTTCTTCTTAAATTAAATATCCGAATAGGTATCTGAATCGAGAATCGATGGTTCGGTTCTTGGTCCGAAGTACTGAATAAGAACCAAATTTTCCTTTTTTTTATTTCTTTATCTTAAATAAGCCAAATTATTTTTTTCTAAATAAATATACTAACTAATTAATTTTGCCCATACCTAAAATACGATTTCCCTATTTTTAATTTCCCAACATAATCAAATTGACCTAAATTTTACCAAAATCTATTATTCTATCGTAATGTCATTTCTATTGTTTTGGAGAATTTGAATTGGATGCTCGGCTACATCTCTTTTCATTATTGTCAGTTTGCTATTTTCTTCTTCCTGTAATTTTAACAATCAAATCTATAAACTACTCAATAAAGAGTAACGCAAAAGGTGCATAAGATTTAACTACGTTATTTTGTAAAAGCTGAGATTAAAAAAATTAGTTGCAAATATTAAAAAAATTAATTACTATATGGAACTCAGGAATAAATCAAATCGAACCAAATGGAACAAACTCGAATCGTTTCATCATTAAATTTGGAACTGACAGTTCCACGTATTAAATACCTGAATATTCGAGTTCTATTTGATTCTCTTTAGAACCGAACGGAATCAGACCATGTCCAACCCTACCTTGTGCATTAACAAATACATTGAAATCAAACTAGAAATAGAAAAATTTTTAAAAACTAGTAAACCTCTAAATAGAGAACAACAACTTTCTCCTGGCCAAGTATGGTAGAACTCGAAGGGTAAGACGACAGGATCAAGAATTCGAAGATCACACGCCTCCTCCCCAAAGAGTCCATAAGGATCCAGTTCTGTGACTTGGCTCCCCTTTCTTCAATCCACTTGGAGGATCCGCCGACACCATGTACATACATACCCCCGTTTTAGCCGGCTGTTTTAATGGGCTGTTTTGTTTAAACTTTTAACTTTTAATAACTTTAATCCTATTCAGTATTCTCTTTAGTTTTCTATAAATCTTTCTTAAGAATCATATATAAATCCCTTTTTTTTTCTTTTTTCTTTTTTTTTCATTTAAATTTTCATCACCTATGACATATAAACTTGAACCTGGTTCCTTTTTATAAGGTTACTCATGGCGCTCCCTTATAAAATTCTTAGATTAATTTTTTCCCTTTCCCCAGCATCTTTAGAAAACATCAAGAGGCTCACTCCGGCCAAAAGTTTTCACCTATCTGGGTCACTCAGGATTAACCTAAAAATAGTATGGCTTCTAGAAATCAAGTTATGCTTTTATTATATGCATAGGATGAAATGAACATAACAAAATTTACGTAAAAACATAAACATTAACATAAAAGAGCATAAATCAGGGATTTATAAATTCATCTTTTGAAAAGATTTACAACTAAGGATTTCCCTTTCGGAAAGTCCCTAAAGTTCTAAAATAAACTTAAGAAATTAAAAGAATATCTTAAATATTCTCAAGAGTGTTTCAGCTATACAATATTTTTTGGATTGAGAATTTTTCTGGAGGGGAGGTTTCAAAGGGTTTTTTAGATAGCAGAGAGTATACAGGTCGTAAACTTCTGCCTAAACCAAATGAAACTCATTCCTTAAATAGAAAAATTCTTGGGAGCAAAAAGTCTAAACTATTCCTGAGAAAGGCACACGTTTCACCGAGAAACTTCTGGCCATTCTGAAATATGACAAGTGGTAAAGATTTTTATGTCTTTTTGCTAAAAATTCTAAAGGTCTACAGTTGGGAATCTTTTCTTTTTCAAAAAGTCCCGACACCTTTTCTAATAATACAACAATAATGAAAATTTATTCAAAAAGTCTACAGTATAATGATAAAAAGTCTTCTATTTTTTCTTCTTTTCTTCTTTCAGACTTGTCTTGTTATGCATTATTGAGGGTCTTTATCACGTATCAAGATTGTGGCGTGCCACTGATGAAAATGACATCCCACTGTCTGAATTATTGTATTCTTCGTTCTGTGGTTCTTCGTCTTCATCTGAAAGTCTGGAATTACTGGCTTCATCTTTCTCTTTTTGATTTGGACATTCTGAAATTTCTTTTTCTTCTCCATGATTCTTTTTTAGAATTATCTCAAATGCTTGATTTACTGCTTCTCTAATTTGTTCTTTCAATCCTTCATCATTTTTTTCTTAATCTTTTTCTTTTTTCTGGAAGAAGTTCCTTCTTCTTTTTTGGATTGCTTCTGAAATTCTTCAATTTTTTCAAAAATCTTTTCTAAAGAAACAGTATCTGGATTAGGGTTTTGTGATTCTTGAAATAAACATTCTTGACTGTCTTGGGCTATCATTTTTTCTTTTCCCTTACTGGACTGAATTTCTTGGGCTTGTAAAAAATCTAGGTTATTTGAAAAATGTTTTGGCGAAAAATGTTCTGATGGACTATATTTTACTAAGTAATCAAATTTTTCACTGGGCTGTCCTAAAAGATCCCAAATTTCTTTACTTTTTTCTGTAGCAGATTTATCAGTCTGCTGAGTCTGATTGTCTAATTTAGTAGAGGAATCAACAGTCCCCTGAGTCTGTTGGGCTTTTGGTAAGTCCACAACCTTCAACGGATTTGATAAGTCTTTACCAGCTACCGTTTGGACTGGACTAGCTATGGATTTCTTAGGCTCCATAGTACCTGTTGGATAATGGACTTTTAGATCCAAAATCTCTTTTTCTAATTGGGCCACTTTTTTTTGGAGTTGGGTTCTTTCTAGTGAAAGGTTCTGATTGGCTTCATTGATAACTTTGTAATTTCTTTGCATACACTCACAGTGTTGGCAAAAAATATTCTGGTCTTTACTTGGAGAGAAGTCTAATGGGGGATCAGAGTAATTTGGACTGGACTAGCTATGGATTTCTTAGGCTCCATAGTACCTGTTGGATAATGGACTTTTAGATCCAAAATCTCTTTTTCTAATTGGGTCACTTTTTTTTGGAGTTGGGTTCTTTCTAGTGAAAGGTTCTGATTGGCTTCATTGATAACTTTGTAATTTCTTTGCATACACTCGCCAATACATTCATGCATGCAAGAAAATATTTTTGATCTTTTGGATTCTTATTATATGAAATCCATAAATTATTTAAAATACATTTTTCTTCTCTAGATAAAGAAATATGCGGTAAAATTTTAAAAGAAATATTACTATTGGGAAAAACTATAAGTTCTTGGTTTCCAAACCTTAGTCTGTCTTGTAACATTGGTCTGTTCTGATTAAATGGAGTCTATGGTAATGAACTTGATGCAAATGAATTCCCAGGTGGAATTCCTGGTCTTATAGGCCTTGGTCTTGTCATCTGTATAAGAAAATTATGTTAAACAAATTTAATAATTTCTATCTATTATTATTCTACTTAGTATACCTGCCGCTTTATTATCACTACCTTTAATATGCTCAAATTCTATATTAATTCCTATATTTGTAATTCTATCTATAAAGTTTAACCATCTTCTTCTACTACTTCTTTTTGTTTCTATTTTCATTTTATTAACAAAAGAAACTATGGCTACACAGTCTGTTCTTATAGTTATTTCTTTCTTAGATATAATAAATAGTTCAAAACTATCTAATGCATAATTTATAGCTAATAATTCTGCATCTATACTACTTAAATTTCCTTTTTCTTTATAATTTCCACCATTATACCTACAAATTCTTTCTGTAGTTTTATCAGGATATTTATTGGGTTTACATATTAATATAGCTCCCCATCCTGTCATACTTCCATCTATTTCTATAATTAAATATTATGAATCTAAAGGCATAGCCAATTCTGGTAAAGTTTTTATTTTTTCTTTTATTTGTTGTACTAATTTTATATCTTCATGGTTAAAAAATTTTTGTCCTGTAAGAGATGTCTTTGCATATAAAGGTTCTGCTATCTTTCCCAAATCTTTTATAAATGGTCTAACATAATTTACTAATTCTAAAAATTTTTGGATTTGTTTTAAATCTTCTAATTTGTCTGGAAATTCTAAAGCTTTCTTAGCAATATGGGGTTGTAACTTAATTTTACCTTCTCCTATATTAACTGCTAAGAAGTCTATGAATTCTTTAAATAGAATCATTTTCTTTTTACTAATTATTAAATCATGTTTAATAAATTCTGAAAAGACTATTTGTAGATGACCTCTATGTTCTTGTTTATTTTTCCTAAATACTAAAATGTCATCTATGTATACTGTTACAAACTTACTATATTTATTAAAAATACTTTCCATTTTCTTTGGAAAATACTTGGTGCATTCTTAATTCCAAATGGCATTACAAGCCATTCAAAATATCATTCTGGACAAGTAAAAGATGTCCACTTAATACTTTCTGAATGCATTTTTACTTGACAAAATCCTGACTTTAAATGAAATTCACTAAAAATTTTACATTCTTGGATTTTATTTATTAAATCTGTCTTATCTGATTTGTTATAAGCATCATCTATAGTATTATCATTAAGTCTTTTATAATTAATAATCATTTTACTTTTTCCTCTAACAATTTTTGAATGTTTTCTAACTATAAAGACTGGTGATCTATGATGACTTTCTGATTTTCTAATTACTCTTAATTCTAAGAGTTCTTTTATATGTATTTTAAAATCTTCTAAATCTAAATTTGTAGCTTCTATATTCTTGGTTTTAATTATGTATTCTGGATTCTTAATTTTTAATTCATATAGGATTTTGTCTTTCTCCCAGCATTTTAAAACATTTTCTCCTATTATTTCTATCTTTTCTAATCTAGATATTAGATTTTCTATTTCTTGTTCAGTTATTAACATATCATAGATCTTTTCATTGTCAATTAATTCTATATTTCCAAAATCTATTTTTTCTAAAATATCTTCTTCTAGAATTTCAAAATTTATTTCCTCTAAATTGTCTTCTTGTATTAATTGACATTCTCTTTCTTTTTCACACTTACAACTATTACTACTACTACTACTACTACCACCACGCTTCTCTACGCACTCTGATGGGAAAATAGCTAGTCTGTGTTGGTGTGAATAATGTATGTTTTTGTAAATGGAAAAAGTCTTTAGTAATTGTAACACTTCCATTATCTTTTAATAAAAAACTTAATCCTATAATAAAATCTGTATCTTTAATATTTAAAGGTCTAACCCAAACTGATTCTTTTGGTAAGGTATATTCTATACTTCTGCCACAACTAATTTTACTATTTGATTGTAATAGTTCTGTGTAAGTATAGAGTTCTCCATCCATCTGTTGTGCTTCTATTGGTTTATCTGAATATGTTATGTATTGCTTTGGCATTAATTTTTTATTAATTATGCAATTACTACAGCCTGAATCTATTAATCCTAAACATTTTATTTCATATTGTCCTACTCTTATGTAACATTTTACCTTAATACTTTTAAGTTTTTCTGGATTACATATCACCTGAACATATTCTTTTTCTTTATATTCTGTATTTTGACTTTGTTCTTCTATTTCTATTATTTTTCCTTTATTATTATATTCTAACATTTCTATTTTGTTTATTATAAATTTTTGCATTTCTTCTAGGCTTTCAATTCTTTTTCTAAGAATTTTTATTTCTGATATTTCAATTTTTTCTTTTAAAATTTCTGAATTGACTTCTTCTTTTTCAATAAGATTCTTTTCTTCTAAACATTTTATACACGCTTCTTTATAACATTCTAAACATTTGGCTCTAAGTTTTCTTAGTGGATACCAATTACATAAATAACAAGCTATATTATCTGCTCCTTTGTATTTTTGTCAATTATGTATACATTCTTTTATACTATTCATTAAATTTAGTTCTTCTTCTGATTTTGATTCTTCTTGTATGATTCTGATTCTTCTTGTAATCTTATGTTAGAGAAATCATCTATTATTTTATAATCAGATTCTTTATTTTCTTCTAAATTTTTGTCTTTTATTGATATAATACTATAAATAGATTCTTTATCTGAGATATATTCATCTAATTGTATTAAATCTTCATTAGTACATTCTATTAATGTGCTCTTCTTATCATAATTATTTATTCTTTTTGGACAAGTCTTAGATAAATGTTCATTACTATTACAAACATAACAGCTAAGTCTATTTTTATAAGTTCTTTCTGGTTTAAATTTCCTCACATGTCTTTTTTCATTTAAGTATGGTTTTCTTTTATTAGATTTTCTAAGAAAGTATCTTTTCTTAAAAGATCTTTTATTTTTTCTTTCCTTGTTACTATACTAATTTTTTCTTGAACTAGAGGCTCCATAAGTTTGTGGGGTAAAAATATCTTTCAGAATTTATAGTCTGTCTTTTTAAGTTGTTTTTGAATTTGTAACTCTACACATTTATCTTCTAAACATCTTATTACATGTTGTATTATTTGTCCTATACTCCATTGTTTTTCTGGTTCTTCTTTTATAGCTAGTAAATTATTCCATTTATCTGTGATTTCTAATCCTAATGGTCCTGGTAATTTATGAAATAATTTATTACCAATTTCTTGATTAAATGTATTTCCTGATATTGAAGTTAAATAATGATATTCATTTAAAAAATTCTTAACATATCTTCCTTTAGTCCATTTATAAAGGCTAAGTTGATCTAAATCTCTCATAGATTTTCTTTGTATACTCATATGTCCTGAATTTGGATCTGCTCCTGTTATTAATATCTGTATTTTATTAACAAAATTATAAGGATTACTACCCATATTAATTAATTGTTCAAATTCTTCTTTCTTTTCTAATTTAAATGCTTCCCACATAACTTTTACACTTTCTTCTAAAAATATTTCCAAGTATCTATACATATCTAAAGCTTCCATTTCTTGAAAATTTCTAATATAATGTCCTATTATAGTATTCTTCCAGACATCTATTACATTATTCCATGTCTGTTGATCATGTGCTGTAATATTTAAGATTTGTGCTTTATAATCTGATTGAAACTCTATTTTTTTTTCTAAGGGTCTTTCACTTCCCCTTACTATATATTTTCCTTCTGTATTATTATATAAAGGATAAACTCCTCTTGAGGGAAATCTTCCACCATAAACCATTGCTTCATGTTTAATTGTTCTATCAAAAGGAGTATCACTAAAGGTTCTATATGTATTTGAATCTTCCATAAGTTCTTTTGTATAACTTAAATCTGAATTTTCTGAATCATTATCTTGTTTAATAATTCCTATTCTTATATTCTATTCTTGGTCATAATATAATTATTCAGATTCTGTAATTGTCTTATTAAGATACATTTGATCTTCTAATTCTAATAATTCTTTATTATCTAAATTTATTCCTAATTCCTTTGGATAAATTATTCTATCAAACTCTTCATCCATTAATTCTATATGAACTTGATTTTGAAATGGTTCATTTTGTTCTTCTTCAAAATCATTCTGTCTTTATACCTGATTATAATCTAAAAATCTTAAACTAGTTCTTCCATGAATATCCTTATAAGTTAATGCTTCTTGTGGTGCTATAATTGTTTCTTGATTTTCTAGAAATTTATCCATATCCCATTTTAATCCTGCTAATTGTTCTGATGAATATTCTTTTGGTTTAACCATATTAATTCCTTTACTACTCATTAAATTTACTACTTTATCTATATAGATTTTATATTTTGTCTGGGAATTATTTGACCATCTTCCTAAGAATCCTATACTAATTAATAAATTGTCTCCACTTTCTACCTCTTCATATCCTTTTGTTTGAATTCCTATTTTAATTTTATCTGAAAAGCCTTTAATAGTTAATAAAAAATCTGGATTACAATAAATTATACCATTATTATTATTCATATCAACTTCTGTACTAGCAATCATACGTTTATCTATATTATTAATTTTTTCATCATATATGGTAACTAAAACCTTACATCCTAAATTTTTTCTCATTAATCCTTTTATTCCTATAGCTATTAATCCTAAATGCATGAATCTAAAATTTTTCTTTTTTAATTCTCTCTTAGAGTCTTCTGATATTAAATTCAATTTTCTTACTTGATTTCCTATACACTGAACAGATACTTCTCTACTATGTCTGAAAAATTGTGTTCTGGTTTCAAAAATTCCTCTATTATATAATATTTCTGGGTTAAGAATTCTTAATCCATTAGTTTGGAATCTTAAGTAATCTTGTTGAGGATCTATAATTTCTTCTATATTTTGATTATATTGTACTGGTCTATTTAAAACTTTTTCTATTATATTTCTACTTATACTTGAAGTACTATTTCTAGATGTAGATGCTTCTTCATTTATTGTTCTAGATCTTCCTAAGAAAGGATTGGTATTCATTTTGGAAATTTATATTCTTTAGGTAATTTTCTGGTTACCTTTTCTTTTCCTATTTCTCTAAAACTTAGGTTTTCTAATTTATTTGTTAAAGCTTTTAAATCTTTTTCTACACTTGATGTAGATCCTATTTCTATTTCTTTAGATTTATTAGAATCTAAAATTCTTTTTATTTATGTTAAATCTACCTTAGATGGTATTTTTTCTAATTTAACAAGTTTTTCTAGAATACTTGAATTTTGATTTTTAATATAATCTAAATATTCTTTTATATTTTTAATCTCCTGCTCTTTGACTATAATATTTTCTTTTATAATTTCTAAATAATTATTTTGCTTTTTATTTTCTAATTCTAAATTTTTTGATAAATTTATGATTAAATCTACTAAACAATTCTGACTTGGATCTTCTGAAAATAAACTATGTAATTTATGCTTATTGTCTAAATTACACTTAATTATATTATTATCAACAGTTTGTACTTTTTTACTAATATTTATTAAGTCTAAGTCTAAGTATTCAAACTTTCTATTTGTATCCAGAGTTCTAAACCGTAAGAGATTCTGTTTACTATAAAAATATGTTTATATTCTTCTACTAAAATTTTCTTTATAATATTTTCTCTTAAGTCAATAGGTAAATCTTTAGTAATTCTTAAAATTTCTAAACTTTCAATTAAATCTTTACTATATGTTCCTACTATATTATCTTCTTCAAAATAACCACACATATCTATACTATATTTTACTTGGTAAGATAAC
>NW_019245613.1:248065-260968 GCF_002742605.1 Olea europaea var. sylvestris
ATATATATATATATATTTATATGTGTTTGTTATTATAGAAACAGAAATCCTGATATCTGTTTTGGTCATAATACTCTATCTTGATATTCGATTAAGGCGATTCAAAGTGCATTAGAAAGATAACTCAAAAAAATATAATTTTGATAGTTGTATAATTTTTCCAATTTGAACGTATGTTATGCCAAAAATGGGTCTCAATTTTAGACTAAAAATGTAGCATATATCATGTGGCCTTGCTAATGCTCAAGGTGAACTTTTAGGGTAGTCTTAGTCAATACTCCAGTTTCCATAAAAACACGTGTTTTAATTATAGTTTCTTGATATAGGAGTTACTATGGAATTTTGATATTTTCTCTGGGGCATGGATATTGGTTTCATTAAATGAATCAACCACTTGTCATTCCAGTACATGCTTCTTCTGCATGAGAACTGCTTTATTGCACCCGCCAATGCCTAATGCTCACTTAAAATTTGATAAATGCAGGAATCTCAAAAAAGTTGTAGGAAAAACATTGGAGTGCTCTCCATTATGCTGCACTACATGGTTTCCCTGAATGAAACCACTTAACTTTCAGTTTATATCTTATACAATGGGTAAAAAACAATTTGAATGTGCTAAAGGAACGTGTTACTATCCTCTTATCGTAATAATGTGCCAAGTCGAACTCGTGAGTTTTCTAAAATAAATGTTGCTCAAAATGAATCTTCAAATGGCAAATACCTTCTTTTCGTATTATATGCACCAAACATGTCTTGATGGAAAATGACGATACCAACTCCTTTGTTTGACACGATGCAGGATGCCATAATTGAGGAATTAAAAGAAAAAGGTGTGATTTATCAAATAGCAAATGTAGAAGAAGATAGATTATCTTGAAAAGAAGGTGGCTATTAGAAAAGTAGCCGACACTCATATAATAGTGGCTACTCTCATAATAACAGTTGAATTTGTTGCTGGATTCACAATTCCGAGTGGGTATGACGGAAATGATGGCCAGAAAGAAGGCCTTGCAGTTTTATAAAGAAAAACAGTTTCAAAAGCAATCATTATAGCAGATGCATTAGCTATGGTTTGCTCTGCTTTTGCTGTTCGTCTCTACTTCAAAGGAGCCACTTTAGGTGATGCGTCGAAGCTTAGGCACATGTATATGGCTGCTGCAATGCTTGTTAGTTTGCCATGGAGATGATGGTAATTGCTTTCATGACCGGGTTGTACGCGGTGTTAGAACATTCACCAAAACTTGCAATCATAGAATGTGCCATTTGCAGCCTCAGCTATCCTATTTTATATTCTCCCGGATGAGTAGGTCATCTGCCCAGTATCTTGAAATACTAAAGGATCCTGACCTGGAAAAAATTCGTAATATTTATAGAAAAGTGTTATGTCCTTTGTCTAATTGATTTAGATTGTAAACGCCTTTAATATGATTAAACTCTTTTATTTAGGGCAAGATCTATTATTTATTTGAATTACTATTCTAATAAATAGAGTTCACTAGAACTTGCGATCATAGAATGTGCATTGGCAGCTTCTGCTTTCCTATTTTCTACTACTCAGTGAAAAGGACATTTAGTAGGAGTTTGTAAAAGATTTGTAAGTTTATGCAAGTATTATGTTTTATGCTTTCTCCATTGGACATTCTTTATATCTTCATATTATGCCATATTTAATTGCCAAAAGTACCCTAATCTGATAAAAGTTCTTAATTTTCCATTAGAATCTGTAGGATGATGTACTAAACCTACTAGTTGCATTTGTTAAATTGCTGATTGTCAATGTTAACTTCCAATGAAATGATAATTTCCCGCAGAATCTTTTGGGATATTCACTCTGTTGTGAATACAAATTCTTCGTAAAGAAAAGAAGAAAAAGATAGAAATGAGTAGAGAAAATTATTAGGTCCTCTCAAGAAAACTATAAACCTCCCAAATTACTGGTTTTCGAAGAACCGGTCCCCCTCCCAATGACAACATAAAGTTGTAAATAATCATCTAGGTACTACTCATTGACTGCTTGTACTAATGCAAGATAAGACATACATGTTCACCTAAAATTAAGGAACACTACTTGGTTAGATGTTAGGATGCTGACATGAAGCATGACTCCAGTGCATGAAATTTAGCTCTTGTTTGATCATCATTCTTCAAAACTTGTCTTTTAAGGCATTGATGTACAGGTGCACAAGCTTCAAATTGTCAACTAACCAATTAGGCATATAGATACGGCATTCAACGCAACTAAAGCTAATGTATCTATTGTTGTGAAAACTTCAAAAAGCATCTTTTCCCGATAAAATTGGCATGCCTCGGTTTTGGCCCTCTTGTCTGCTGTATGACTTGGAATGTTGAAATCACCGGCCAACACAACCGTAGTAATGAGAGCAGCCACTATCAACTGTTTTAAGCTATTGACGCCGGGCAGGATAGTGATTATCCTATTGGCTTGTTGTAGTAGATGATTCGCAAGAAAAGAACGACAGAAAACACCCAAAAAAACCTAGAGAAAATACTCTGAATTTAACTCAATATTATTAATAATGCAGAATGACCAAAACTAACCCACAAGCTGGGTTAAATAGCTGCGAAATACGAAATTATGGGAAAATTACCAAAAATGGCAAAATCCCAAAATTATACCAAAATAAAATATTAAGTAAAAGAAATAAGTTGCCAAAAATTTGGCTCAATTCGAGTTTTCTAACATATGGAAAAAAGGAAACGAAATATTACCATAAATAGTAAAAAATAACTTAAAATTGAATTTTGGAAAGGAAAACAGTGGATTTTGGGCTCGAAATTGATGTCCACCTAGCATAGCTGGTGGCCACGACGTGCATGCCGAAGAGAGCTTTCCGAATTGGGGTCATAATAGCGATTCCGATAATCGTAGCCAAAGTTATGGCCAAATTACCAAAGACGCGTCAAATTCCCCCAATTAAGGAAATAATGGTGATTCACTTTCCATCTTTGCGCCGATCCGCCATCTCATGGTATTTCAGCGCCATCATCATGCTATCTGACAAATCAGCATCACTCAACTCGGATCCTCCTACATCAATCGCCCCGGGTTTGAAAGAACTTGCCCTTGAGTTCACAGTAACTTAATCGGACTCCATAAAACAAGGACTTAGGTGTTTTACATTGAAGACGTCAGAGGTCTTCAAATGGCTCGGGAGGCGCAATCTGTAAGTATTATCATTGATCTTCTGCAGCACTTCACAAGGTCCAATCTTCCGCTCCTTTAGCTTATTGTATTCCCCAGCTGGAAAACGATCACGAGTTAATACTGCCCAAACAAAATCACCAACATCAAACAACACCTGGCATCGATGACTATCTGCCCGAACTTTGTACTTAGTATTACTATCCTGTATGGACAGCTTCACCTGCTCATAGATACCTTGAAGATGTTCAGCCATCTCATCAGCTTTGTTATTGAAGCGACCCACACGTGGAATTGGAGCCAAATCAAGTACTCCGAATGGGTTCTGACCATAGACAATTTCAAAAGGACTCAGTCCGGTGGTTCTATTCCTCGACCAGCTATAAGCAAACTCTGCTTGAGGTAATGCCAAATCCCACTGCTTCGGTTTAGTCCCAGCTAAGTTTCTCAAAAGATTTCCCAAACTCCGATTCACCACCTTAGTCTGACCATCTGTTTGGGGATGGTATGCGCTGCAAAAATTCAATTTCGTTCCAAGTTTCTCCCACAAACTCCTCCAGAAATGACTCATAAACTTAGTGTCACGATCAGAAGTAATTGACTGTGGAACACCATGTAAACGCACAATCTCTCTAAAATAAAGATGAGCAATCCGAGTAGCATCCATTGTCTTCTGGCAAGCCACAAAATGAGCCATCTTTGAAAATCTGTCAACCACAACAAGAATGGAATCCATCGCCCGCTGTGTACGAGGTAAGCCCAAGACAAAATCCATACTGACATCAAACCAAGGAGCTTCAGGTACGGGTAATGGTGTGTACAATCCAGCATTAGTAAGAGCCCCTTTAGACCGCTGATATACATAACACCGCTCCACATAATGCGCCACATCACTGCTCAACTTGGGCCAGTAATAATCAGAAGAGACCAATGCCAATGTCTTGTCTCGCCCAAAATGTCCTTCGTTATGAAGTTCACTAATAATTTGCTGCCTTAGTGAACAATCCGAAATGCATAGCTGCAATCCACGAAACAGGTAACCATTATGTAAAACAAAATCATGTCGGTGGTTATCAGTTACCTCCCGAATTATCTTCCCAAATGAAGGATCCGCATCATACATATTAGGAAATGCCTCAAATCCGACAATCTTGGTGCTCATGGTGGTGAGGAGTAATGTGCGACGGCTCAATGCATCTGCTACTCGATTCAAACTCCCTGCTTGATGCCTGAGTGTGAAAGTAAACTCCTGCAAGTACGCCACCCACTTTGTATGTCGCCTACTCAGCTTGTGCTAACCATTGATGTACTTCAAAGCCTCATGATCAGTAACAAGGATGAACTCCCTCTGTACTAGGTAATGGCGCCAATGCTTCAGAGTCTGAACTATGGCATAGAACTCCAGGTCATAAGTGGAATAATTTTTCTTCGATCCTGATAGCTTCTCACTAAAAAAGGCTACTGGACGTCCCTCCTGACTCAGAACACCACCAATACCAACTCCAGACGCATCACAGTTTACCTCGAACACCTTTTCAAAATTCAGAAGTGCTAAGACTGGGGCCTCCGTCATCTTCTGCTTAACCAACTGAAAGCTAGCCCCTGCCTCCTCAGTCCACTGAAAATCATGCCCTTTAAGGCACTTTGTGATAGGAGCAATCAAGGTACTGAAGTTTCTGATGAATCGACGATAGAAGGATGCCAATCCATGGAAACTCCTGACATCGTGCAAAGTTTTTGATTTCGGCCAATTCAAAACTGCCTCAATTTTGGATTGATCTACATGAACACCATCAGTAGACACAACAAAACCCAAAAAGGTTATAGAAATTGTGAAGAAAGAACACTTATTCTGATTGATGAATAAGCGCTCCATCCTCATTACATCAAAGACAGCACGAAGATGATTAAAATGCGACTCCCATGTCAGACTATAAATAAGTATGTCATCAAAATAAACTACCACAAACTTCCCCATGAAAGGCTGTAAAACCTGATGCATAAACCTCATAAAAGTGCTGGGTGCGTTGAATAGTCCAAAGGGCACGACCATCCACTTGTACAACCCATGCTGTGTCTTGAACGCGGTCTTCCACTCATCTCCAGGCCTGATTCTGATCTGGTGGTATCCACTTTTAAGGTCAACTTTTGAGAAGACCTTAGAATCGGACAATTGATCCAACATGTCATCCAGACGGGGAATTGGAAACCTGTACTTCACTGTAATCCTATTAATTGCCCTGCTGTCAACACACATACGCCATGACCCATCTTTCTTCGGCACTAGGAGAGCAGGAACTGTACAAGGACTCATACTCTCACGAATGTAGCCCCTTTCCAATAATTCTACCACCTGTCGCTGCAACTCTTTAGCTTCCTTGGGACTGAGGCGATATGCTGGTCGGTTTGGTAGACTCGACCCCGGAATGAGGTCGATCTGATGTTGAATGTCCCTCATAGATAGTAGTCCTGGAGGAAGATGGCATCAAGTCAGAAAACTCCATCAGTAGTTGTTGTACTTCTGCTAGAAATTCTGAATCCACATTTGCTGTACTATTTTCATGAGGCATTAAAGCATAAACTATTTTTTCATGCCCAACCTCAACCAAGAACCTGGACATAGAAAGTAGATTGGGATTTTTAACTACCGGGGCAGGGATGTTTCCTTCCCTGCGAGGCACCAAAACAATTCTCTTCCCTTTGATGCTAAGAGAATAAGTATCCTTCCGCCCATCATGGATAACACTGCGATCATACTGCCAAGGTCGTCCCAACAAAACATGACACGCGTCCATTGATACCACATCACACCAAGCATTATCAAAATATTTTTTTCCAATCGAGAAAGACACTAAGCATCATTTTTCTACCGTTACTTCACTGTCTTTATTCAGCCAAGGCAACTTGTATGGTTTGGGATGACGATCCATCTTCAGTTGCAGTTTCTCGATAGCCTCCTCAGACACTGCATTCTCACAACTGCCACTATCAATTATCAACTTACGGACTTTATCAGCAACTGTGCAGGTTGTGTGGAAAACGTTGGTCCTCAACCAATCATCCCCTGAGTCGCCCTTAGGAGTCAGCAGGCTCTTTCGAACGACCAGGGTCTCCTGACCATCTCCATATAGCACATCCTCATCTTCACCCTCATCATACACGGGTTCCCCAACTTCCTCGAACTCCTCTATCATATCCTCCTCAATCAGAAGATTTTTATTCTTCTGACCAGCAAGCTTCCTGCAATCAGTCGCCCTATGCCCCTGTTCACCACACCTAAAGCACTTAATACTTGAGCTGGAACTATCCCGTTGTGGCTGACAAGCAGGACGAGATTCTTGAGGGCGAACTGGCTGACTTCCTTCACCTCTGACCACTGGCCTCCTACTTTGCTGTTTCTCTACTGCAAATACTCGCTGATATGCCTCAGAAACTGTCCACAATGAATGAAGGCTGAGAACATCCTGTAGGGGCTGCTTTAATCCCCCCAAATACCGTGCTACCATCTGCTCCTCCGTCTCAGATAAATCATTCTGAGCCACCAACTGATAGAATTCTTCAGTATAATCATTGACTGATCTTGCACCTTGCCTTAGTGAATGAAGCCTCTGAAACAATGTTTGAGTATAGCCGAAAGGGAGGAAGTGCCCTTTCATCTTCTTCTTTATCTTCTCCCAGTTAGTAATTTTGGATTTTCCCTGTTGCTCCCGTGAACGCTTCAACTGTTCCCACTATGCAGATGCCCTACCTTTGAGTTTGATGGTAACCAGTTTCACTTTGACACGATCTGGAACCTCCTTATATTCAAAAATCCGCTCCACTTCATTCAGCTAATCAATAAATCCTTCAGCCTGCAACGTACCAGAAAACTCGGGTAGATCCACTCTGAAATCGAGATCCACATGACGATCCTCCCATCCACGATGCTCCAAAACTCAAGCACGATGGTGATACGGGTTTTCAAAACTGGTATCGGAATCGTGACCTTCTACATCACGATTACCGAACTCCTGCTCCGCCAAACGTTGGGTTAACTTCGCAACTTGTCTCTGCAAATCTTCAATCGTCACATCCTGAATATTACGATCACAGTGCGGGACTTACTCAATCGGAACCTGTCCTCGACGACCACGACCACGTCCACCAACCATTATAACTGATGGAATTTATCTCCCAAGAAGATGCTGACGCTCTGATACCAACTGACGCCGGGTAGGATAGTGATTATCCTATTGGCTTGTTGTAGCAGATGATTCGCAAGAAAAGAACGACAGAAAATGCCCAAAAAAACCAGAGAAAATACTCTGAATTCAACTCAATATTATTAATAATGTAGAATGACCAAAACTAACCCACAAGCCGGGTTAAATAGCTGCGAAATACGAAATTATGAGAAAATTACCAAAAATGGCAAAATCCCAAAATTATACCAAAATAAAATATTAAGTAAAAGAAGTAAGTTGCCAAAAATTTGGCTCAATTCGAGTTTTCTAACATATGGAAAAAAGGAAACGAAATATTACCATAAATAGTAAAAAATAACTTAAAATTGAATTTTAGAAAGGAAAACAGTGGACTTTGGGCTCGAAATTGACGTCCACCTAGATAGCTAGGTGGCCACACCGTGCGCGCCGAAGAGAGCTTTCCGAATGGGGTCATAATAGCGATTTCGATAACCGTAGCCAAAGTTATGACCAAATTACCAAAGACGCGTCAAATTCCCCCAATTAAGGAAATAATGGTGATTCACTTTCATCTTTGTGCCGATCCGCCATCTCATGGTATTTCAGCGCCATCATCGTGCTATCTGACAAATCAGCATCACTCAACTCGGATTCTCCTGCATCAGCTATTTTCTGATGTCTATTGAAATGGTCCTTCTATCTCCAGCAGTTCATCTGTGAGCTTGTTCTATTATCATGGTGATTGGGATCGAAAATCCCTTCACAACACTTGTCTTGAATTTCTTCTGTAAAGCTGTCTGTATGATTTCAATTGCATTGGATATTAGAGTGACAGAGTGAAGCCCGATCAAAGAGCCATTGGAAACTGAGTAGGACCTTACCTGCCTCCGTGTGTAGACTTCAGAGTCCGCTAGCTTATCAAAAGGAATCTTGCCTTTCTTGTTCTGGGCGCTCATAAATGTTTGATACTGATTCAAAAGATTACAACCTTTCGAAGTTTTGGATAACAGGTGTGTTTTTCTCTGCATCCTTTCGGTTTATGAGGTTATGAGCTACAAGATTTGCTCAAAGATAAACTTGAAGGTCATCTTCCTCGAATTCCATGGAAAGGTGTAGAACATCGTTGCCTTACTGGCGAACAATTCCAACAATCAAGACATTGTTTTGAAATCTCTTCCACTATCTTTACATTCTGGACTTTTGCACTGCCATGCTATATAAATTTCTATAGCCGACCTTCAGCACATTTTAGCTTCATTTTCAAGGACTAGAGCACATCAACTTATCATACCGTGTACCAGGAACTGGAAGAAGTGAAGGTCTACCTTGAACACACTCGTGCATCTTTGAGTCAACATGGTGGTCGTGACTGCAGCGATCTTCAAACTAGAAGAAGTTCCAATTCTCGGGCTGGATGTCTCACTCCTACGGGTAGATACAATGCTCATAACAACCAACGAAATAACGACAATAATGATTGATGGAACAACAAGATAAATCAGTCAAAAAAGAAGAATTCTCATGGATAGTTTCATTAATGGTAAAATATATTGTCAAATTTGTGGAAAGATTAACCATATTTCTATAGATTGTTGGTACGAGTCCAATTATTTGTGTCGATCTGAGGATATTCCTTAACAATTCCCTTGTCCTTTGTCCTCAATGATTCTAATGGTCAATCATTTTATATTGATTCTGGAGGCGACGCACACATGACAAACAATGCAGACATACATCTTATATACGGCCTTATCGTGGAAAATATGTGATTTATTTTGAAACCAAAAAACCCTGCCTATGTCTCACATTGGTAATGCTACTATTGAAAAAATATTTAAAAGATGTTCTCGATGTGCCTAATTTGACAAAAAATTACAGAACCTGTAACTGAATGTTTAGTTCTTGGTCGAAGAAGAATGTAAGTGAAGTGCTGAATTTGAGAATTCAGCAAATGAGAATTGATTATTTGAAGCAGCATGAAGTTCTATAGCCAACATTTTACATTACATTACATTGCAAACCAAATTTCTTGCTGCTGCACTTTCCCAATTGAAGTCTAGTGAATCAGAAACGTGCCACCAGACGCGCAATCAAAATGCCAACTCCAAGTTTCTACTCCTCAATTTCCATTATTCTGATTTCTCGACCAAAAAGATTCTACTATTGGAAGATTGGAATCAAGAAAGTTTTAAAGGCTAGTGTTATATTGTTGAAGACGACAATGTGCAAGATGAAGGAGATGATGCGAGAAAAATAAAAAAATTGAAGCAAAATATGCAAGTGCCTTGGGCAAAATTCAAAAGGCCATTTCGCGAGCAATATTCTGTAGAATATCTCAAGCAACCTTGGAAAAAGAAGCTTCAATACCCATGTTTCCCGAAGTTTTAGAAGAAAAATTCCCTAGAAACGACAAGGTACAAACCACCTATCTCCAAGAAATGATCCGCATTTTCAACTTTTAAGCAAGTGCATTAGGGAGGAGTTTTGAAACCAAGCACTTAATTCAATCAAAATCAGATTTTGGCTTTGTGTTTCAAAACAAATATGTTATGGAATTATATTAAAGTTTAATATGTGTTGTGTTGTTCCAATAAGTCCTTTAGATAAACAAGTTGTCAAATTTATGGTCGTATTTCCCCATCGTATCTCAAGTCTAGTATAAAAAAGTTACTCATTGGATTTCTAAATTTTCCATTTGTGTTAGTTGCCAGTTAGGTGAAAGTTGTAAACTGCCCTTTTAATTCTCTAATAAAATATCAAATAATTCTTTTGGGAAAATTCATTGTGATCTTTGGGAGCTATCTCCAATAGAATCCAATAGAATCAAATCAATGTCATTTCTTTGATGATTTCAAAAATTTCATTAACTTGTTGAAAATCATTTTGATCAAAGAATTAGAAAATTTCAATATGTTGGGTGTGAATTTGGATCAAATATTTTCTTGGAACACATCAAAATAAATATGGAATTGATTTACACTTTTCATGTCCTAAAACTCTTGAGCAAAATGGTATAGCAGAAAGCAAACACCGGCATATTGTCAAAAATGGGATTGACTATGATTTTTCATACAGAACATTGAAATAGAAGTTGCTATAGTTTCAACAACTTGAGCTACGCATATTGTTGAGAATCCAGCCCAAATAATTGAAGACGAGGAAATAAGAGCAATATGAAAAATATTGGATCACACGGCAACACAATATTTATGAAAATAAAAGAAGAGAATTTCATACGCAAAGAAATTAAAATTGTGTCTACAAGATTCGATACTCTTAATCTAAATTCAAATAATTCTTTCAAGTTTCTAATGTATACAAGAGTTTTTGAAGGGCCTACACCACATGAAGTATATATTAAAGCCAAATCTTGAAGTTGTGGATAAAGTAGAATACAAAAAACGTGTTAGAAACCAACTGGGAATAAAACTCTTCCCGATCGGTGGTGTTGGCTCTCTAATGGCCAAAAGGCCTTGGGCATCCCAACACCCATGCCGATGTTTGGCTCTTTCCCTGTTGGTGCCTAGGCGCCCCATCTCCTTCCCAATGCTTCCAAAACACTTTTCATCCATTTTAAAGTCCTTTTCCCAATCAAACTATCAATCATTGATGAAATTTGATCCAAACCAACATTATTTAGGTTTCCTCCATGAATCAAAATTTCAAATCACATAGAATTTGAATCACAAACATAACAAATACAATGCCAACCAAAACCACAATGTCTTGGCGATTCCCTATCATTTTATCAGCATAAAAATCAAGGTATGGTCATTTCTCAAGCCTTCACAACTAGTACCTAGGTTAGATGGAAGCTATGTAAGGCTCAAAGTCCTCTATGACAATCAGACGTGGGAGCTTATCCCTTGGCCACTTGATAACAACATTAGCAATTCAAAGTGGATATGCCGATTTAAATAAAAAGAGGATAGGGTGGCTCTCTTGAATAATTCAAAGCCCATTCAGTATCAAAAGAATTCACTCAAGTCTTTGGAATCAATAATTATGACACTTTCGTTTTAGTTATGAAATAAAAAATATTTGATTTAGCATTGCCTTATCACTTTCACTTAACATGAGTTTGCACAAGTTCGAAATAATAATAAAAAAAAAACCCACCTGTAATGGTTGAAGCTCGCCTGTTGAGCCTCGAAATGCAATTTGTGAACCCAACCAGAAACTCACAAAGTGTAATGCGACAAGCAAGAGGAACAAAACATATAAAAGGTTTGCATAAGAATCGCGAACCACTTCTCCTATCCCTATTGGCTATAGGCTGTCAATAAAAAGCATGTAAACCAACGAATAAAGCGTGATCGAATTCGCTAGAAAATACCAACAAGTAGCTTCCATCTGTCTTTCTTTCAAAAAGACCCAACTACCCTCAGACTTGGAGGAAAATCTATAAGAGCAAGGCATGCCATTCAAATATCTCCATCCCAGAAAACTATTTTCCTTCTTGCTGCTATTTGAGTATTCAAACTAGTAAGTCTAGAAAGTGAGAATCATAGCTATGTAAGTAGGATTTGTTGATCATTTTTGTATTGTTAGGAAATTAGCGTCATCTGTGGTTTTTGACTTGTTGAAAGATCTGAGAAACAAATGGAGGAATTTAGTCTTTTTCTTTTTTCTTTGCTCTTTCTTATATTTTTTAATCAGGATGAAATCTCTTTCGTTACTAAATTTCTTCTTTCTATGAAAGAGTCATGGACACCAAACTATTCTTGTATTCGTCCCTAACGATAATACATTACGGTTGTGTTCTATTGAATTAGAACTAAATGTGTTAAGGGATAGATTGATTGTTTTTTAGGTGATTCATGGTAGTTTTGACAGTTCCCTTGAGAGGGATTTTTGTTTTACAAGTGCAGTGGCATACTGTAGTGCTTGTTCTCTTTTCATCAATGATAGCACCTTTTGGAGGCTTTTCCGCCAGTGGCTTTAAAAGAGCTTTCAAGATCAAGGTTTGATAGTAAATTTTTTTTTTTAAATTTCTATTGGAGTTAGGGATGTAAACGAGCCGAGCCGAGCCGGCTCGGGCTCGGGCTCGGCTCGAGTAAATCAAAACGGGCTTTTTTTGGGCCCGAGCCGAGCCGGCTCGGCTCGGGCCCAAAAAAAGCCCGTTTTGATTTACTCGAGCCGAGCCCGAGCCCGAGCCGGCTCGGCTCGGCTCGTTTACATCCCTAACTCCAATAGAAATTTAAAAAAAAAAAATTAACGACATGTTTATAACTTCATATAAACTTTTAACCCGAAACCTGTGTAAATATAGTGTCATTAAAACAAATTTGTCCTCTCACCGTACATGCTTGAGTTTTAATCCGAGCGCCTGTTTCCCAGGATACAACGGTATATAGTAGAATCTGAGCACCGCAGATACTACTCTGGCGAACTCATCTAGTATCCAAACAATATCACCACAAGAACAAGACCTTACTGGACAAGGAATGCAAATAAGAAACTATGTATGCAAGAATGTAGGTGCGATTTTCGAGTGTATTAGATTGCTGGAGAATGAGCCTTTTTATAGGCATACTGCCCATTAATATTGTGACA
>NW_019245613.1:261026-261487 GCF_002742605.1 Olea europaea var. sylvestris
GTGTTAGTAGATCACGTGCAATTTTTGATACAATTGGATATTGCCTTTCGTTACATCTCCACCAATTTAAAAGACTAAATTCTTGTAATTCGTGCGGTTGCAACACACTACGAACATCCACGCACATATACCTAGCTAACTCAGAAGGAATTTCAAGATTTGTACCACCAATATTGATCGCTCTAGATGTTGATGAGCTAGAACTAGAACTAAATGAAGGAGCACTTGTATTGCTATCTAAATAATTCCATAAATTTTCGGGATTTGTTGTAATATTTCTTGAAAAAGAACTTTGGGAAGTAGAACTACGCTGACCTTCCTTTTCGGCATAATAATTATACATTTCACATAAAAAAGATTCTATATGCACGTGTGATAATTCTATATTCAAAAAATCTGATATCCCCTTTACAGTAGTTTTTGTGCCAGTTAAATTAAGTCGAGGGTCCATTACTGAAGCT
>NW_019245613.1:262392-318288 GCF_002742605.1 Olea europaea var. sylvestris
TCGTGCTCGAACCAGGCTTCCAACTAAGTTCTTTGCCACAATAATTGCAACATGATTTCCAAATATCTACTCCATTTTGAACACCAATTTTTTTCGTGTCATATGTTGCCAACAGTCCGATGATTCTTTTTTTGACCTTTTTGTCTCGAGTACTTGAACTTCTTCCTCTTCAATATCCTCCAAATTAATTGGAACATTTTCACATGCATCGTAGTTAGATGGAGTACTCGAACTACCGCCAAACTGATTAACTTCATCACTTGTAAAATCCATAATAACTAGTATAATAAAAAGTACTGAATATTAGACTGTAAAGTGAAAGAAATTGAATATATTAATTGTTATATGAGAAGTGAGAAAGAAGAAATTGAAACTTGAATCTGAATCTATGATATAGAAATAATACGAAGTAAAATCGATAGCAAAGTGATTTAAAACTTCAAAAATCATCTCGTATTTATAGATAAAAAAACCCGCATTATTTTTCAAATTTGAAATATAGCAAAGTGATTTAAAACTTCAAAAATCATCTCGTATTTATAGATAAAAAAACCCGCATTATTTTTCAAATTTGAATTTCAAATTTGAATTTTAAAAATATAACAGTATAATGTACTAATAGTCTAATACGAAAAAAAAGGCAGCTATATAGCTGCCTAACCGGCAGCTATATAGCTGCCCAGCCTGCCCCCCTAACCGGCAACTATAAAGCTGTCTCAAAGAGACAGCTTTATAGCTACCCGTGACCTGCTGCACGGCAGCAGGCCTGCTGTCGTGCAGCAGGTAAAAAAAAATTTTTTCAAAATTTTTTTTTTCTTTTATTTGCTCGGGCCGAGCATTTTTGTCACGGGCCATTTTTGGCCCGTGACACGAGCCACACGGGCTTGCTCGGGCTCGGGCCGGCCTCTTATTTTGAGGCTCGGCCCAAGCCCAGGCTCGATCCCTACGAGCCACGAGCCGGGCGGGCTCGGGCTTTTTCCGAGCCGAGCCACCGAGCCTTTTTGACACCCCAAATTGGAGTTAAACTCTCAAAATCTAGGTTCATTTCCCTCTTTTTATTGAGTTTCTGTGAAACTTCGACCCATGCCTTAAAGCTCCTTTATCAGAGTACTACTTCGTTCTTCAATATTTTTTGTATTTAGTAAAATTTTGGTTGAGATACTCTGCATAAAAATTATTTATATTGTATCTTGTGGATCATGAACATAAGAATGGCGATTATGTGGTTCAGATGTATTTAAATGTGTTAGACAACAACCTTCCATTCCTGTTCCCAATTCTCATAAAAGTACCAGCAATGTTGATTGATATTAGCAATGATGAAGGCTCCAAATCTGCCATATGTCCAGCATAGCAATAGGATTATCTGTAGGAATTATTTACTGTAATTTTGCTGTAATTTTGCTACATTAGAGGATGTGAATGTTTCAAATCTGTAAATATTGCTCCTATAAGTATGTAGTAAACATATGGCTTTGGCATGATTTATCAAGCCCTTCTTATCATTTCTTTCATGGTATCAGAGCCATATTTGGCTAACGTCTAATCCTACCTACAATAATGTCTTCCGCTACTACCTTCATTCCACCTAACAATCTTGTTCAGTTTGTCTCGGTGAGACTTGATGGACCATCATCTTATTTAAACTGGTCTTCCCAAGTCGAAGGTGCCCTTGATATCCATGGTCTTCTGGGTTTTGTGGATGGTACTGAACCATGCCCAGAAGAGTTCCTACCTGTTGTAGGGACTGCTGCTCCTGTTTCTAATCTGGAGTTTATCATATGGAACAAAAAAAATCGATTTGTATTAGTATGGATGAAGTCCACGATCTCAGAGAAGATACTGTCCTTAGTCTATGGTCTCAAATCTGCTCGGCAAACATGGCTTGCTGTGGCAAATCGTTATGCTTCTTCCTCATCCTCAAATGTGAATCAACTCAAACGTCAACTACAAAGTCTACAACAAGGAGGCAAAAGTTGTTCTGATTTTGTTGAAGGTGCTAAGGTTCTTGCAGACCAATTAGCCACTGTGGGAAAACCCGTGACTGATGAGGACTTAATCTCTCATATTCTGGGAGGACTCAACTCATCATTCACTCCCTTCATAACCAATGTCTATTTTGCACAACGTGAGAAGTCGATTACATTAAATGATTTCCACTCTGAATTAATTGCTTTTGAAGCCTTGCTTGAAAATCAGCAGAGAAATTTGCACAATGATCACAACAACTTTGCTATGATGGCAAACAAGTTTGGAGGAGGAAAGAACCCAAAGAAAAATAACAGGAATTGGCAACAAGCTCATCCTAATACGACTCCTACTCTGGCAAAGAAGTCCCCTCAAGCTGCCAATCATATTCCAAATCAAATTCCTACTTGGGCAAACGTACCTGACTTTGACCCTTATGCTTGTCAAATTTGTAAGAAAAAGAGTCATATGGCACTTGACTGTTTCCACTGCTATGACTACAATTACCAGAGACGTCATCTTCCTCAACAGCTAGCAGCTATGGCTGCTCATTCCAATTCTATTCTTGAGGACAACACATGGTATGTAGACAGTGGCGCTAATCAACATATCACAACAGATCTCTCAAACCTTCACTTGACTGAGCCGTATCATGGAGATGATAAAGTAGCCGTGGGTTATGGTAATTGTTTACAAATTAAGTATACTGGTAATCTCACGTTGCAGGAATCTTCTTTGCCATTACACTTAAAAAATGTCCTTCATTGTCCACAAGCATCAGTAAACCTTTTGTCAATAAATAAGCTTTGCTTAGATAATGATTGCTATTGTATTCTAACCGGTTCTCAATTTCTTGTTAAGGACAACCGCACGGGACGAACGTTGCTAGTAGGGTCCAGAGTGAAGGATGTCTCTATCCTATTCAAGTTGATCGAAAATCTATCAATAAATTTTGGTCTCATGCTGCTCTCTTAAGTGCTCGGACTACACTTAATGGTTGGCATTCGAGATTGGGTCATCCATCTTTTCAAGTCACAAAAAATGTAGTCAAGAATTTTGAATTGCCTATTTTTGGATCCTTTAATATTGAGTCTGTTTGTGAATCTTGTTTATTGGGAAAAACAAAAAATTTACCTTTCAATGAGTCTTCCCGTATCACGTTATCAAAACTCAAACTTATTCATTCTGATGTTTGGGTCTCTATTACACCATCTTCTGATGGTCATCGTTATTATGTTATCTTCATTGACGATTACTCTAGATTTACTTGCTTGTACCCACTTAAAAATAAATCCGAAGTGCTCTCATGTTTTATGCAATTTAAGGCCCAAGTTGAAAACCGTTTCTCCTCAACAATTAAAGAATTTCAATGTGATAATGGTGTTGAATATCTCTCAAACCAATTCCAATCTTTTCTTCGCAAAAATGGTATCCATCAACGCCTATCATGTCCATATACCTCTCAACAAAATGGTTTGGCTGAACGAAAACATCGACACATTATGGAAGTTGGACTCTCACTTTTAAGTCAATCACATTTACCTACAAAATTCTGGGTCGATGCCTTCATGACAGCCATTTACCTCATTAACCGAGTACCCACACCTGTTTTGAAAAATGCATCTCCATATGCAAAATTGTTTGAGGAAAATCCAGATTATTCTTTCATGAGAACTTTTGGATGTGCCTGTTATCCTTTATTGAGACCCTACACGAGTCATAAACTAGCTTTTAGGAGTAAACAATGTATTTTTATTGGATACTCTTCTCACCATCGAGGCTATCGATATTTAGACCCTGTCTCTAATAAAGTGTACATATCTCGTAATGTAGCCTTTGATGAACAAAACTTTCCAGCAAAAGGATGGACCTCCTCTACTTGCTCTGCTACTTCAAATGCCACCGTGCCAGGTATTTCATCTGATCTTGCACCCTTTTACTCTCAACTCAATATATTGTCACACCAACCACATGAAGAAGAATTACCATTACTAGGTACTTCTTCATCTAACACCACCGAACACATACCTGACTTTAGTCCTTCTCCAACAATCGAGACCCACCTAACCTTTGATGAGTCAGAAACTGAACGCCTCCTATACCCAATCCAACTCAACATCAAATGGTAACCCGATCCCAAACTGGTTCTATTCGACCCAAGCAATTCCTTGATTTTTATACATTTTATGCATCTAATCATCCTGTACGTGCATATCATAGTGTGCTTAATATTGTTGAGCCTACTACTTTTTCCCAAGCTGCTTTATCTCAGGAGTGGTAGGAAGCTATGCAATAGGAATATGATGCACTAATAGCTAATGATACTTGGGATATTGTCCCTCATCCTACTGATCATAACATCATCCGTACCAAATGGGTGTACAAAATTAAGCAAAAGGCGGATGGAAGTGTTGACCGTTACAAGGCGAGACTAGTTGCTAAAGGTTTTCAACAAATAGATGGTGTCGATTTTACCGAAACTTTCAGTCCGGTAATAAAACCAACAACTGTACGTGTGGTTCTTTGTCTCGCTGTTTCTTTTGGCTGGCCCATTTTACAATATGATATTTCCAATGCTTTCCTTCATGGAAATCTCGAAGAAGAAGTTTTTATTGAACAACCACAGGGATTCGTTGAACCTACTGCACCTCATCATGTCTGTCGCCTTAAAAAGGCATTTTATGGACTCAAGCAAGCCCCAATAGCTTGGTTCCTCAAACTCTCAAATTGCCTACTAGATCTTGGTTTTCAAGGTTCTTCAGTTGACAACTCTTTATTTACTTATCACCATGGGCAGATACATGTTTTTATATTAATCTATGTTGATGACTTATTGATTACTGGCTCATGTTCCCAATTCATTCAAATAGTAACTAAGCAACTCCAACAAGATTTTGCACTCAAAACTCTAGGTAATCTTGGATATTTTCTTGGAATTGAAGCTACTCGGGACTGTCATGGTCTTCATTTACGTCAAAGCAAGTATATCCTAGATATTTTGCATCGATCAAGAATGATTGGGCCAAACCATATCCTGCTCCTTGTGTATCTGGTGAAAAATTTTCTTCTAGCACTGATGAACCAGTTGAAGTTGCTACAACTTATAGGCAAATAGTTGGGGCACTTCAGTATTGTACTCTTACTCGCCCTGAAATTGCATATTCAGTCAATCAACTCTGCCAACATCTTCATTCCCCTACTCATATCCGTTGGAAGTCTGCTAAGCGAGTCTTGCGTTACCTCAAAGGCACTGTTGAACATGGTTTGTACTTCAGCAAGGGTCTTCTAACTCTAAATGCATACTGTGATTCGGATTGGGCTGGTGACCCATCTGATCGAAGGTCTACTACCGGCTATGGTATTTTCTTTGGCCCTTGCTTAATATCGTGGTGTGCTAAGAAGCAGAGTGTTGTAGCTCGATCTAGTACGGAAGCTGAATATCGAGCTCTTGCGATGGTGGTTGCTGAACTTTATTGGATTCGCATGTTACTAAAAGACTTGAACATTCCACTTACTTCACCTCCAACCATTTGGTGTGATAATCAAAGTGCCATTGCACTCGCTGCCAATCCCGTTTATCATGCTCGTACAAAACATATTGAGGTGGATTTTCATTTCATTAGAGAAAAGGTGGTAAATGGTGATGTTTGCATTCAATACATCTCTTCAGTGGATCAAGTGGGTGACATTTTCACAAAAGGATTAACATCCTCCCCATTGGCTTGCGGGGGGGGGGGTGTGTGTTAGACAACAACCTTCCATTCCTGTTCCCAATTCTCATAAAAGTACCAGCAATGTTGATTGATATTAGCAATGATGAAGGCTCCAAATCTGCCATATGTCCAGCATAGCAATAGGATTATCTGTAGGAATTATTTACTGTAATTTTGCTGTAATTTTGCTACATTAGAGGATGTGAATGTTTCAAATCTGTAAATATTGCTCCTATAAATATGTAGTAAATATATGGCTTTGGCATGATTTACCAAGCCCTTCTTATCATTTCTTTCAAAATGAACTCCTCAAGTACCTGTAATCATTTTCCATTTTCTATTATTTTCTCCCAAGTTTATTTTGGAGCTATTTCTCACGACAAAATGAAAGTTCAATATGCACTGATTTCATTTTAGTGGTACAAGGTGGTGAATTGAAACATCTTACTTGCGTATTGTTAGTTTGAAACATAATTTAAATTCTTGGATAACCAATAACAGTTTTGATTTAAGAAAAATGTCTCTTCATAATCCTATTTTCTAGATAATATAAATGTAAAATGAGGATGAAGATGCATTCCACATCATAACTACCTTGTGGCGAGTTGATTGTTCCAAACTCAACACCTCCATGTTTTAGGTTACTATACATGGTGATCCTAACTTTTTACCTTGACTATCTTTCAAGAGTCTCTTTTTTTTTCAAAAAACCATGTGTAAGTATCAATTTTGATGTCTTCACCTGCACGTTTCTTACATATTTTATCTTTTACCATGGCAGTAAGGATATGATGTCCTTATAATTAGAGTTTCACAATACAAAAAGAACAAAAATCACTTATATCTCGTCTTACGATTAGTTTTGCACCAGAAGAAGCTTTCTTTCTAAAAAGCAGGAGAACAAGTGAAGTGCTCGCTCAGGCAGTGATTTGGGAACACAAATGTCACATTTTGGTATTCAACTATATAGCCTCTAACCTCACCTTGGTAGTCCCAGGCATACCATGGAGTCTTTACAAGCGAACCTAAGTTTGCGCATTGTCTTTGTTGTTGGGCATACTTTGAAAGTTCAATAAACTTCACCTGGAATTCTGCCACAGTCATCTATCCTTGTACTAGCTTCAAAAATTCCTCATGCTTTGCATCTTTATAGGAACAAGGGTAATAGGTATCATAAAAGATATGTCTGAAATCTATCCTAGTGATACCAGAAGGGTCTCGATACGTGCTCTGTACTGATGCCACCAATCACATGCATCCTCCTCTAATAAGAAAGTGGCGAGAAACAATTTTCATTCATCTGGATAACCCATAACATCAAATACCCTCTCTATCTTCGTCATCCATGCCTAAGCAACTGGAAGATCATATGTACCTGTGAAAACTTTAGCCACTAATTTTGTAGCCCTCTTAATACTTAAACTTTTAACAGTACTACACATAGTAGAGCAACAACAATTGCAATTCTCTCAACAGCCATTAGAATAATCGATGATCTCCAACTGATTTGATCCCTTGCACGTGAGCATGTAGTCTTTTGTTCTCTATAAATACCGCATGACCCGTTTGGCTGCTTTCTAATGATCCACGCCTGGGTTACTTAAATATCTCCCTAGCATCCCAACAATTTACGCTATATCGGACCCATACAGACCTGAGAATACATCAGACTCCCCATAGCTGATAAATAAAGAATCTTCGGTATTTCCTTATTTTCTAAATCATTTTACTGATTTAAACTGAACTTGTCTTCTTTAACCATAGGGGTGTTAAATGTTTTACAATCTCTTGCATGCCATATCTTTTAAGTATCTTTTTGATATAGCCCTTTTGTGATAATCTAAGAATATTCCGAGAACGATCTCGGTGTATCTGAATTCCTAATACAAAATAGGGGTCGCCAATATCTTTCATCTCAAAATTCTTTGCCAGAAATCTCTTGGCTTCATGTAATAAGCCTATATCATTGCTGGCAAGCAATATGTCATCAACATATAAAACCAAAGAAAATTCTTACTCCCATTGAACTTGTGGTATATACAATTATCAACCAAATTCATCTCAAAATCAAATGAGATGATCACTTTATGAAACTTGTAATACCATTGACAAAATACCTGTTTGAGCTCATAGATGGATTTCTTTACTTTACAAACCATATGCTTTGCATCATCTGATACGAAGTTTTTTTATTGTACCATATAAATTGTTTCATCAATGTCACTATTAAGAAACATGTCTTAATATCTATCTAATGTAACTCAAAATCGAAATGCGTTACCAATGTTATTATAGTCCTGAAAGGGTCTTTCGAAGAAACCGGAGAGAAAGTCTTTTTATAATCGATGCCTTCTTTCTATGTAAAGCCCTTTGCGACAAGACGAACCTTATACCTTTCTACATCATTCGTCGAATCCCTCTTGGTCTTAAATATCCATTTGTAACCAATGGATTTCGCACCTTTAGGCAATGGAACGAGGTCCTACATGTCACTGTCCTTCATGGACTTTATCCTTCATTTATGGCATCAAGCCACTTTTGAGAGTTAGAATTTTTCATGGCTTGATGGAAGTTGATCGAATCATCTTCTACCATTCTAATGTCACCTTCATGTTTTTGGAGAAATACGATGTAATCATCCAAAACCACACTTCTTCTCTCTCTAATGGATCTTCTTAATGACATTAGTTCTTGAGGCTATAGAGTTTGTTCTTTTGGAACAATTTGTTGACCTCGAGATAGAGATACAATATTGTCTTGATCCGGAGTTACTTCTTGAACAATATCAGGTATAGAAACCTGATCACTGTCAATGGCAATTGGAGAAATTTCAACATATTCCCCATCAAAGACAAAGCCTGTAACCCTTTCTTCCCCCGCAAACTCAACATCCTCAAAGAACCAGGCATCTTCTATCTTGAAAATTGCTTTAGTTGTGGGCTCATAAAACTTATAATCTCTGAACTTTTCAGAATATCCAATAAAATAGCAAATGATGATCCTTGCTTCCGTTTCTTCTCATTTGGCTTATAGGGTCTTGCTTCAGATGGTCATCCTCAAACGTACACGTGCTTCAAACTAGGCCTTTTGCCCAGCCAAAGCTCATAAGGGGTTTATCAGTGGCCTTCGTCAAAGCTTTGTTGAGTATATATGTTATGGTATCTAATACTTCACCCCAGAGAGATTCTAGTAAGATAGAATGACTAATCATGCTTCTTACTATGTCCTTAAACGTTCTATTTCGTCTTTCAGCAACACCATTCATAGTGGGCGAACCCGACATAGTGTACTGTGGGACGATACTGCATTCCTCTAGGAATTTAGCAAATGGTCCTGGATGTTGTTTACCTAAACCGTCATATCTGACTTAGTATTCACCCACACAGTCAGTTCTGACACATTTAATCCTTTTGTCGAGTTGGTTCTAAACTTCAACTTCGTAGTTTTTGAACACATCTAGAGACTATGACTTTTCTTGAATGAGATATATATAGCTATAAATTGAAAAGTCGTCTAAGAACGTTATAAAATATTCTTGAACATTCTAAGAACTCGTAGGAAATAGTCCACAAATTTCCATATGTATAAATTCTAATACATCTAAGATCCTGTTAGCTTGAAATTTCCTATTATTGGTTTGTTTTCCATTTATAGAGTTGACACATAGGTCATAATCTATGAAATCAAGAGGATTGAGAATCCCGTCAGACACAAGTATCTCAATTCCTTTCTTGGAGATATGACCTAATCTCTTGTGTCATAACCAGGTAGAATTCTCACTGGTTAATTTTCACTTTACACCTTGATTATTTACATACAAGGATTCATTAAAAGAAACAACTATATAAATTAAATAAAGATCATCGTAACTGGTAAAGAACAGGAACCAACCAATTTTGAATCATGAAACAAACTAAATTTTTCATTTCTAAATGAACAAGAATAACCAAATTTGTTCAAAGTAGAAATAGAAATTAAATTTCATCTAAAAGACAGTACAATAAATGTCTCATTAAGATCCAAATAAAATCTAGTCTTTAATAATAATCTAAATATTCCTATTGCCTCTACTTCCATCGTCTTGCCGTCATCAACATAGATGTATCTTTCACCATCACTTAATTTTCAACAACTCTGGCAACCCTGTATAGACATATTGATGTGAGTTATTGTACTAGAATCTATCTACTATGTATGTCTAGGTATCGAAGTAAAATTAACCTCAGAACAAACCAAATGAAGAAGTACCTTTCTTGGCACACCATGTGTGGTAGTTGGTGCAGTTCTTCTTCTTATGACCTGCAACTCCACAAAAGAAATAACCACCCTTTGTTGGTCCCTTATGCTATTTCTTTTAAGATGCTATACCCACAACTTCTTTACCATTTTTCTTTTTCTTGTTCCTAGTTTGAGATGAGCTCATTAAGGGACCATGAGTCCTTTTGACAGTTATAGCTCACCTTTAATTGATTGAAATATGCTGAAAGGGATAGCAGAACCAAGTGCTTTAACAATTATTCAAATAAATCCAGCCTAAGTGCTTTTAGTTTTGAAGCAATCTGAGACATTTCTATAATGAACTCCCGTACGTTTCTTTTTCCTTTATACCTCATTGAGACAAGATTTGCCAAAAGTGTTCTTGCTTCAGCCTTTTCATTCTTAGCAAATCTCTTCCCAAGGTCCTCAAGGAAATCCTAAACCGTAGTCACCTTATCGAACATAGTGTCCCGGAATACTTCTGTAATAGCACGCTTCATGATCATTAAGCTTATGCAATTCTATCATTCCCATTTTTCCATCTCCCTCTTGTCATCAGAGGTACTCTTATCAGTAAGTGTAGTAGGTTGATCGACCCGTAAAGCAAGGTTCAAGTCCATGACTCCGAGAACAATCATTACGTTCTCTTGCCACGCCTTAAAGTTAGTGCCATTAAGCATTGAAATTGAATTGATGCTAACAGAGATATTAGCAACAGAACCTAAAACTGAATTAAAGAACAACTAAGATAAATGGCTCGCATAAATATCCTTAACATGCAAATAACAATAATCTCAAATAATGGTAGAGCTCATCACAAGATACCTAGCAAAATATCAATATTAGTCTTTGGATAGAAATATTGATTTGTAAGTGTTACTCTTGGTGCAGTGATCAGACATTGACAATAAAATAATATGTTAACCAATAAACCTTTCTTTGGACCGATTCATTGATCACATATTAAATTAAATAATCGTCACATGGTTATCACCACAGGTGTACGCATAATTCGCCTAAATATTGACCTTTCTTTGGGCCGATCAATATTCCCATGAGCAACGCATAGACAAATGCCTTTTAATATTCTAAGTCAATTAATTTCCGTAAGAGATGTTTCTTTGACAACATGTTGCTTCAACTAATTCACCTTCGAATATTATACCTCTCAAAAGAGTCCCTAGTACCAAAACTTGAGAAATAAAACTACCAATTTTGCATATTTTATTTATATTAAACTTTAGGGGCCTAAGGGTTAATAATTCAAAACTTTAGAAGGCAAAAATTAATAAATTTAAAACTTTAGGTTCCAATTTGAACTAATTAGAAACTTTGAGGGCTTCAATTACAAAATTCAAACTTTAATGATCCAAATTAATTAATTTTTAAACTTTAGGGACTGAATTATTTAACCAAAAAATTAAAGGCCTAATTGCAAGCAAGAGCCTGAAGTTATCTAATTTGCACGTGAGACCCCACGCCCCAAATCACCCAAATTGAAAAAACCTTAAAAAAAATTTCTTCCAAAAATCCTTCTCCTCCTTCACCCTTGGCGCCAAGGTCGGATATGGAAGGCCCCTTGCCACCCACAGCAACCCCCCGACGTTGCTCCCACATTGGTTGTGGATGTGATTGTGTTCAGTTCATAAGTGTGAGGGAAAGCTTCACCTCTTGAACTTGCTTTTGGGGTGAGAGAAGCCCAATGTCACTCAACAATTTTATCTTTTACCATGGCAGTAAAGATATGATGTCCTTGTGCTTTAATATATATATATATATATATATACACACTGGGTATGTGAGTTTTTTAGGTTTCAGGAAACAGGTACAACAAGGAATGCAAGACTCAGTAATTGGGTATACTGGGTAGAATAGTTTTCTATTTTCTAGTCTTCACTTTATTTGTATATTTTTGTCACAGAAGGCTAAAGGTATATATATATATATATATATATATATATATATCCATTATTTTGATGCAATATGCTCTATTAGACTTTAACAACACAATAAGAACAAAAATCACTTATATTTCGTCTCAAGATTAGCTTTGTGCCGGAAGAAGCTCTCTCTAAGAAACAAGAGAACAAGTTAAGTGCTCGCTCAAGCTGTGATCTAGGAACAAAATGTCCTGCTCCTCATACGAACACAAAGGTCACATTCTGGTATTCAATTACATAGCCTCCAACCTCACCTTGGTAGACCCAGGCATACCATGGAGTCTTTACAGGTGAACGTAGTTTGCTCACTGTCCTTGTTGTGGATACTGGATAAAAAATTTTAGCTCCTTACCCTCCTTTAGATCGACAATGCTCTTGCGTCTTCCATTTTGAGGGAAGGGAAGTTGAACAATTGTTCTTTAGGTGTGAGAAAACCTCACTGGTTGTGCTTCAATAGGTTGAACAAGGAAGAGGAAGTTCACTAATACACGCTCTTGGAGCTGAAATGCATGATTAGTTTACAGAGGCAAAGAAAATTAAGAGAAGTCGAATCTTGTTCCTCTCAGTTTGTAAAGATAGTACTATGGACTAGAATGAAATAACACCTTTGAGTTTCTATATTAGCTTCTCCATCGACCAAACTCTTTATTTGTTTTCTACTTTTTGCTGTTTAAAAGCCTTTTAAACATGTACATGATCTTTATTGTGTATGATAAAATGCCTTCATTTGCAATGGGGTTTTAACGTAATTACTGTCAATACTAATCTTTGTGCTGCGATTAACTGGTCATTTGGGTGCAAATGGCGATGGCCGTGTTTGCATATCTACCACCAGTCATTTATCGTATCTCAAATTGTGTCGATTGTGGCTATTATGGACCAGGTAAATAGCACAAGATGAAGATATTCTGAATTGAACATGTGAAAATGAGTTTATATTAACTCGTCTTTTATTCAGATATTGATGAATGTTACGTTTGAGGAGCAACGAACTTTCTTCATAAAGCTCGAGCAAATCATCCAGGAGAGGCAATTTGGTGAATCCTGAGTTGGGAAAACTTACCTCGTGTAACTTATGTAGCTCTCATTTTCGCATGTCATTTATATGTTCTGTTTTCTCTCCCTCATTCTATGCAAACTCATACAAATGTTTAGTTGCAGGCTTTACGACATGCGACTTTTTTGTGAATTGTATAGTTCTTGCCCCATTAGATTTTTGATATTCTATTGATTTATGTTGCATGTTAAGATATTATTTGTTTTTAGTTACTTTATCCCTTTTCTTTTCTTTGTAAAAACTGCTTGAATTTAACTAGAAAATTTTTATGGGAAGTGGCTGCGGTAGTTTGGCCTACATTATGATTTTCAAGCATAACATAATCTTGTTTTCGTTGTTTGTCTACATTTTCCATATTTAGATGGTCAAATGCACGAATGAATAACTATTAATACATTTGCAGTACATTAATCATCCTATTTTGTATCTGCACAAGATGGACATCTCAGCGCACTAGAGAAAAATAGCGACCTTTTGGCACCTAGTTGATGCCAAATGAAAATACTACGCTTCATAGCATACCTTATTTTTTTTGAAAATTTAAATATATGAATTCATACCTTGCTTTAATCTTGCATTCAATTTATATTTATTTGAATCAATTCAATTGATGCATATAGAAAATTTGAGAAAACGAGAACATGATATGAAAAGGTCGTAGTATCTCATTATACTGGTTAACTAGACGCATACATGTGTGTTTTGAAAATTTAGATATACAAATTCAAACTTTTTTTTTAATCTTGCATTAATTTCATATTTTTTTTTGAATTGATTCAATTGACATGTATCCAAAGTGTCTAAGAAAACACTTATTATTATTATTATCATTATTATCATCATCATCATCATCATTATTATTATTATTATTTTGTTCTTTTAGTTTCTGTTTTGACGTTACCTCTTTTAACTTATTTATGGAGTGTGTTTCTTCACAGGCCTGGTGAGATTTTGTTATTTTTTCAAAGTACTCATGACAAATTGTGAAATACATCTTTCGAATTTAAAAATCGATAAATGACGAATTCATAAAAACAATTAAAAAAATGACCGCAAGAAATGGACTTAATAATTATGACTTATTTTGCTTTCAATATTTGATGCGAGATAATTTTCAACATTTAAACTTTGTCCATACCATATTTATCATGGCCACATTCTAAGCCTTCTAACATATAATTGTAGCATAAAAAACCGCATCAAATGAAAAAAAGTTAATAATAAAAATTTTAATAAGCGAATAATATCATATTGGGGAGTGCGCCCGTTTGTCTCTAGAATGATTTTGCTGACTTTCAAATGTTTTATGTTTCTAATGGACTTAATTCATACGATTATTACAGCTTTAACTTAGTTTAATTGCATTAAGCAATTTTTTTCTTTTAATACTGTGTCTAACTTCCTCAACATAAAATGTGGAGATGAATTAACCATCACATCCCAATGCTTAAGCCACCTCCAGGTTGTCTTGAGAAAGTAAGAGACTGTTTTTTTGTTTTTTCAAAACTATTTTTTCTACATGCTCATTTTCACTCACATTCATACCGTTTTGCACATAAATCCAAATTTTTTCCATACATTGTAATTACACATTCTCCAAAAATTCACTATTCAAAACATTGTTTTTTATCAGATAATGGCCATCAAACAGGAGCTAAATTGTAAGAGTTTGAGTAGGATTTTTACAAACCTCAAGCCTCGAATAGATGGATTGAATAAATAGTGGACAAAGATCACTAACGGAAAAAGCATACTCTTTACAGCACTCGCAGATTTTATTTCTTGGTACTTAGAGTGGATATAATATGCCGCACACATTAATATCACATCATGTAGGCAGTTCGGGTGGCACTTCCAGAGCCATGGTTGGTGAATGAAGGTTGATATTTTTCAGAAAGTAAAATCAACTTTAGCACTAAACGTGAAAAGATTATTTGAAAATCGTACCTAACTGAAAGTCTCAATCGAGCAATATTGTTAAATTATAACTTGTACCTACCAATAATATTGTGGAAGCTCTCTTGAAAGATTTTCAAATCGGTGATTTTCGAACTCAGTCCAACGTATATTTCTCTACCAATAACCAATTCAGTCGGCTCCAAACCACAACCAATTAATTCACATCGGTTGCTATTCAATTTTACCCACGTAGGACAAGAAAAGATGATGATTTGTGGTCACAAATACTAAGAAAAACACCACAAAGGTATACTATGAAAGAACCACCAATTGCACAAAATAAACAAGCGTTTTCGACATTTATAGAGGCCTTTTTTTTCTCCAAAGGGAGTAGTCGGGATTCCTTGATTTTTCTCACAAAACATTACAAGAAAGTGGTTAGGGTTATAGCCATATATATACTCTAAGATTATGTTTTAAGTTGGACCATTAAAGAAATAAACTGGCCATATTCAAGCCATCCAAGAGAGAATACAGTTGGGCTGGGTGTAGCTCATGGATTTGGTTGTTAGACATATTTCATTCATCAGCCTATGCCTATAAAATAATATTAACTCACGTTAATATCGTAGCTCGAGATTTATTGGGTATCAAAAAACCCAACAAATAATATTATAAAAAACTAAAATACAATAAAATATGAAAACCCGATAAACATGTGACATATAATAAACATATAGAATATACTTAGACGTCTAATGAAGATTAAGAAATTAATTAGAGTATTACTAAATAATTAATCTTCGTTTGGATTTTGTGTGACTCATTTCCCAGCTGGACCCCAGTCCTTTAATAATGAAGAAAATTTGTGGTTATCTTCGATTGCATTTTGTGTGACTCATTTTTCAAGTAGGCGGTTCGAGTGGCACGTGAATGTGGACATGCTGTGGAAGGTGAGTGCCGCGAATAAAGATTAAATATAATATTTTTCAATAAGTGAAATCGACATATAATTTTTAGCACGAAATTTGAAAAAATTATTGATATCTCATTAAAGAAATTCTCAATCGAGCAATATTGTAGAATTGTACCTATTAATAATATTAACAGATAACAATAATTAATCTTCGTTTGGATTTGGTGCGTCTCATTTCTCACCTGGGCCACAGTCCATTAATGATGACAATTTTATAAAAGTGAAAATTACATATTGTAATAGATTAAAAATCCTCATTTCATAAATAAGATGCAATGTTTAATATTTCACAAATTAGAAATTTTTGTAATTAATTAATATATTTAAAAATTAATTATGTAACCTAATTATATCAATTCCAAATCCTTTTCTCTCTCTCAATTCCCTCGCCTATTATCGTCTCTCTCTCTCTCTCTCTGCTCTCGCCCGCCACCTATTCATTTTAGCAGTAATCTCCAACGACTAGCAGCATAGAAGCAGCATCTGCGAAACAGATCTACGACCGGCGAGCGAAGTGGTGTTTCGCGTGGTGACATCGCCACCCGCCCACTATCCATTTCAAGATCTAATCACCGGAGACTAGCAGCACAGAAGTAGTAGTTGCGAAGCAAAATCTACTATTGGCGAATGAACTCCTCTCTTCGTAATCGACGCCTGAGCTAGTGGATCGAGGGTGGTGGTAAGGTGATGGTCTCCTATTTTGGATCTGGTTTTCGATGCTTCAGTGATTTTGGGGTAGGTTTCTGTCATGGTAAGATAGTGTTGCTGGTGGTTGTCGCTGTGGTGGTGCTTTTGGATTTATTTTGTTGTTGGTGTTTGGGTTGTGCCGTTGTAGGGTTTTGTTGTCGCTGTGGTGGTGGCGCGACGGTGCAACAGAGATTTGGGTGGTGTGTGTGGTGGCGATTTTGTAGGATTTGGTGGTTGCAGTGGGGTTTTGTTGAAAATGGTGGTTGTGGTGATGAGAGGTGGTGGTGGTGGGTTTTGGCAGTGGTAAAGTAGTGGTGGTTTGTTTGAAATGGAGATGACAGTGCTGTTGTCGTGAGGTGGCAGTGGTTTTGGCAGCGGTGGTGTTGGTGTGGTGATACTGGAGACTAGTGATGTGGTGGTCACAGTAGTGGTGGTGGTCACAAATTATTTGCTTCACTTTTATTTAATTTAGGGTAGTGCGTTGTAATGGAAACTGACAGTGGTGTTGCGTGATGGTTGTGGTGACATTTTCAGATTGGTTTGTGGATGTCATGGGCAGCTGCTGATGTCACGGGGAGGTGGTGATTCTGTAGGTGGTGGCAATGGCGCAGAGGGTGATGGTGTGGCGGTGATTTTAGGTGTGGTGTGTATTGACGACAGAGGTGATGGTTGTAGTGGATTGGGGTTCGGTAAGGCGCGGCGGCGTGGTGGTTATGGGGGCGATGGAGGTGGTGGGATGGGGTTAGGGTAGGGTGCGGTGCGGTGGTGAAGTGGTTTGTGACCGATGAAATTAACTGTGACCAATTAATTTGATAATTTGCAATGAATAAATGAGTTGTGACCAATAAAAGTTGATTTCATGACCAATGAATACTCTGTTATCTATAAAAAAAATTTACTCATGACCCAAAAATAATATGTGACCTATGAAATTTTTTATTTTTGATCGAAAAAAGTTGTGACCAATAAATTGATAAGTTGTGACTCAAAATTAATCGTGACCAATTAATCTAATAATTTGAAATGAATGTATGAGTTGTGACTAATAAAAGTTTTGATTTTGTGACTAATGAATAATTTGTGGCCTATAAAAAATTTTATTTGTGATCGAAAAATAATATGTGACCTATAAAATTTTTGATTTGTGACCGAAAAATAAGTTTTGACTAATAAATTGATAAGTTGTGACTAGAAATTAATCCGTGACTAATTAATTTTTTGATTTGTGACTGATGAACAAACTGTGACCTTCAAAATTTTTGAATTGTGATCGTAAAATAATTTGTGACATAAAATTTTTGATTTGTGACCAAAAAATAATAAGTGACTAATTAAATTGTTAATTCGTGACCAAATTGTATAAATATGTGACCTAAATATAATTAATTAATTAATTAAATCATAAATAAATTTTAATAAAAAAATCTAATTTTTGAAGTTTGAAACTTGTTTTCTTAATATTGAAATATGTCATACTTAATTTCTTACTTATGAAATTTTCCCTTTATAAAATTATAATATTAATGTGCAACACATTTCTTCTCTTGTCATTTTCATAATAAGTAGTAAAAGTACAAATCTTAATAATTCTGCAAGACGGTCTATGAATGCACTAAGTTCACTTGCAATCTTGCACATGAAAAATTTTGTTTTTTGCATTCGTGTGATATCAAACGAGAAAACAATTTTAATGGATCCTAGTTTGTATAAAGCTGTACAAGAGGGCAATCTTAATGCCATTAGAGAAAAGAAGGAACTTACCAGCACCACTCAATTGACACCAAACAAGAATACTTTACTTCATGATGCTGCCCAGTTCAACAACTCCAAGGAATACGTATCAGAAATACTCATAACAAATGGATCCTTACTTTGTGAAGTGAACTCAGATGGTGAGACTGCGCTCCACGTTGCAGCAAGAAATGGCAACAAAGATGTTGGGAGCAAATGATGAGATTTGCAAAGTCCTTAGATGAAGATCTTGAAGCCGGAGGCAGAGACGGAGCGCTCAAAAATCTGCTATCATGGAGAAATAGAAATGGAGACACCGCACTGCATGAGGCTATAAGGAATAATTGTCCATCTGTGGTCAATTTGATGATAATAGAAGACCCTGATATTGCAAATATAGCAAATAATGCAATGGAAACTCCACTTTTTCTTACAGTTGTTAGCAATCCAATTGATAAGAACTCGTCTACATGCATCGATGACATATTGAGATATTGCCCCTCGCTTGATTACCATGGACCAGAAGGAAAAACTGCTCTACGTGCTGTGGCTTTATATAATTGGAAAGGTAAGTGTAGAGTTTAAAGTGTAGAATACAAAAGATTATTACAACTACAATGCGGAATAATAAACTCTCAAAGTGTAAAACCGAACCAAAACCGACTTAAAGCTTCTTCAACACCACCAATGAAGTGTTCTTGATATTGAGCTCATATTTGTGCCACACCGGATCATGCACCGTCGTCCACGGGAATGGCAATGGATATACTGAGAAAGGATCCGCCGGAAGCCACCAAAAATTTCGTCGGAGTTATGGAAAGCTCCCACTTGGTTACCTCTCTATGTTCTCTCTCAAATGTTATGCCAAGTCCAAGTAGAGAGAATGAAGATGTCTTGAAATTATAGAGCCAATTCATTTGAATTCAAAATTTAAATATTGTACTATGGTCTAGAGAGTGACAACACTAGTATAGGTAATTGACCACTAGATTAAATCCAACCATTGGATTTAATCTATGGTCCATATCACCCCATAACTAGCACAATCCAAGTCACATTCTCTAGACCAATCAACTTGCACCAATACTATGTTGTGATCCACCTTTCAAATCTTCACCTTAGATCACATAATGTCCATCGCCAAATTCCCCAGTTACAAGTGATATCCATCAGTGTGCTCTTATTTTTATCATCATTGCTCACTCCAGCTTAGTACTGCACAACAATTAACCATTATCAATACTTAGTATTGATAAACATTTGTTGAACTTACCAACCGCATGTACTTTTGTTCCAACATCTGCAGGGTTATCATCAGTTGCAATTTTAAGCAAAATAAAATCACCAGAAGCTAACTTCTCCCTAATGAAGTGATACTTCACCTCACTATGCTTAGTACGTTCATGATAAACCGAATTTTTACACAACATCAATGAACTTTGACTATCAGTAAAAATCATAGCATTATTATTCAAGAAGTTTAATTCACATAGAAGGCGTTTCAGCCACATGCATTCCTTTAAAACTTCATTTAATGCAACATATTCTGTTTCAGTGCTGGAGAGTGTAATTATAGGTTGCAACTGTGATTTCCAAGTGATACAATTATCACCTAAAGTGAAGAAGTAAGAAGTGGTAGATTTCCTCTGATCTTTACCCCGGGCAAAGTCAAAATCTACATATCCTTTAAGTTCTAATTTGTTATTTCTTCTTTCAAACACCAATCCCCTTTTCAAAGATCCTGCTAGGTATCTTAATAGCTATTTAAGTGCAGTCCAATGTGGTTTACCTGGGTTAGACATAAATCTACTCAAGAAACTAACTGCATATGCAAGGTCCGGTCTTGTGGTAATCATAGAATACATTACAGACCCAATGGCATTAGCATAGGGAACATTACTCATTTCATGCATTTCTTCTTCAGTTTTAGGGCATTATGCAGATGATAAGTTTGTGTGTGCAGCTAATGGTGTATTGACAGACTTAGTAAATCTCATACCAAATTTGGTTATCACTTTATCCAAATAGTCATCCCATTATCAGCCCTATTCCTTTTAATAACCATGCCAAGGATTTTTCTCGCCTCTCCTAAGTCTTTCATGTCAAATTCCGATTTTAAAAGGTTTTTCATCTTTATGATTTCATCTTTATGATTTCATCTTTATTAGGATTAGTAAGCAACATGTCATCCACATATAATAATAAATAAACTTCACAGCCTATTTTAGAGTTATTAAAATATAGACATGCATCAAGTTCACTCCTCTTAAAACTAATTTTAAGCATATAAGCATCAAATCTCTTATACCATTGCCTAGGACTCTGCTTAAGACCATATAAGGACTTTTTAAGCAAACACACAAGTTCTGATTTTCCCTTCACCTCAAACCCTTGAGGTTGAGACATGTAAATCAATTCATCTAACTCCCCATGAAGAAAAGCCGTCTTAACATCTAGCTGCTCCAACTCCCAATCATACTGGACAACTAAGACTAAGACTAACCTGATAGTTTCATACTTAATAACTGGTGAGATTACCTCATTATAGTCTATCCCTTCTCTCTGAGTAAATCCCTTCGCAACCAACCTAGCTTTGTATGTTAAAGGGTCTTTAGGTCCTACATATTCTTTTAACTTGTAGATCCATTTACAATGGACTACCTTTTAATTCTTTGGTTTTTCAACCAACTTCCAAGTCTCATTTTTGTTTAGAGACTGGATCTCTTCTCTCATTGCCTTTTTCCAATTTTCAGAATTTTCACAGTTAACCGCTTCCTCAAATGAAGTCGGTTCAACCGACTCCAAGGCTTCACCTGAAACTAGGACAAATTCCATCAAATTTTAAGAGATGTATTTCAAATTGGGCTTCACTTGTCTTCTCTATCTATCCCTCACTAATTGGTAATCATCCAAATTAGTACCTACAGTTGTTTCTTATTAGGGACAACAGTTTCAGGAATTTCAAGTTCAGGTTGTTCTATCACTGCTTCTTGATCAGATTCTTCTTGAGATTGGATTTCACTATCCTCTAGATTATCTCCTAACTCTTCGCCTCAAATTCCATCTTCTTTCCAGTAGAAGATTCTCCTTCCTTAGTCTGTTTGTTCTGACTTACAAGCTTTTTAAGACAAGGCATATCAAGTTCATTGAACTTTACATCTCTACTGTTAATAATCTTAATACCCTTTAAACCTAAAACCCATAGTCTATATCCCTTTACTCCCTTTGGATAACCTAACATGACACACTTAGTAGCCCTAGGGTCCAATTTGCCCTCAACCTGATGTGCATAAGCCGCACAACCAAACACTCTAATATGTGACAAATTTGGGGGTTTTCCAGACCATAACTCTTGAGGAGTTTTGAAGTTAACAGAACTAGAAGGTGACCTATTTATTAAATAGGCAGTAGCGCACACGGCTTCACCCCAGAAACCTTTAGACAACCCAGAATTAATCATCATACATCTGACTTTATCCATTAAAGTCCGATTCATTCTCTCCGCTACCCCGTTTTGTTGAGGGGTATGTCTTACTATCCTGTGCCTCATTATACCATTTCCCTTACAGAAATTATCAAATTCGAAGTTGCAAAACTCTAAACCATTATCCGTCCTAAGAGTTTTCACACCCTTTCCTATTTGATTTTCAACTAAGGCAAGCCAAGATTTAAACTTACTAAAAGTTTCAGATTTGGATTTAAGGAGATACACCCAAACTTTCCTCGAGTGATCATCAACAATGGATAGAAAAAATCTATTTCCTCCATGTGTGGGGTGTTTTTCAAGACCCCACAAATCTGCGTGAATGTAGTCCAATGGTCTCTTAGTGCTATGTTCACCTGTCCCAAAGCTAACCTTGTGTAACTTTCCTAGAATACACATCTCCCAAAAACTTAAAGGTGTAACACTATCCTTACCAAATAAATTTTGGTCACTAAGGTATTTCAATCCTTTGTTCTCAATGTGTCCCATCCTCTTTTGCCAAAGATCTGATTTATCTTCACAAACTAAAGATAATGCCGACTGTTTACTATCCAAGGTTTTACCTTGAAGGACATATAACACATTCTTCTTGGGACCTTTCATAACCACTAGAGATCCTTTACAAATCTTTAAAGTACCAGCATGAGATTTGAATTCATGACCTTCTTCTTCTAGAGTGCCTAAGGAAATGAGATTCTTTGCCAGGCCCGGGACATACCTAACACCTCTAAGGGGTCTGATAATGCCATCATGCATCCTAATATCAATATCACATACTCCTTCTACATTGTGTGTACGATCATCCCCTAAGTATACTTTTCTAGGATTCACATCTCTATAGTTATAGAACCAAGATTTAACAGGACACATATGAACAGTAGCACCCGAGTCTAATACCTACTCAGTGTTAAAATCAATATTAGAAACATTCATGACATGTATGTTATCACGAGCACCATTTAACTCGGTGTCAAAATCTCATGACACGGTCATAACATGTAGGCAATCAAGGGAATCACTTACAACAACTAAGTTCTGATCATCATTTTGCTACGGTCTTTGTTTCCTTTTAAAGTCATTACAGTCTTTCTTGAAATATCCGAACTTGCCACGATGGAAGCATTTCTTACCACTCTTATCTCTAGAGTTAGACCTACCCTTCGATTTTTCTCTACCCTTCTTACTTTGAAAATGGTTCTCCCTTGTCTCATTCCTCCATCTAGCAAACAAACTCTCTTCTCTTGAGCTACCCCTCGACTCTTTCTTAAGCTCTAGCTCCCTAGCCTTCAAAGTATCAGTCACAATATCTTAGTTCAAATTATCCCTAGCATACGTGATAGCATTCCTAACATCTCTATAAGATTCGGGCGTAGCATTTAAAAGTATAACCGCTAGATACTCATCACCAAATTTCTTGTCATTGTGGGTCAAACACTTGATGAGTCTGTTAAAGTCACTCAAATTTGATTCAAGATCCTTTTTCGGGTCCAGCTTAAAACTAAACAGTTTTTTAAGCAAATGTATTTTGTTTGGAAGAGATTTTTCCAAAAAAAAGCTTGTCAAGTGCCTCCCACAACTCTTTGGTAGTCTTTTGTCGTTGAACTTGTCCTAACACATCATCAGATAAATGCAATATAATCAAATTATGTGCAATTTCATTCATCTCGGTAATTTCATCCGGTTTAACTTTTAATGCATCGGGATATTTTTTCGAGTCGTCAAGAGCTTTAGAAACTTTTTGTTGAATTGAAATAGCTTTTCATTTTTTGCTTCCAAATGGAATAATCTCCCTTACCATTGAATTGTGCCAATTCAACTCGAGAGGCCATATTAGCAAAATAGTGTTTTCGAAAAAAGTTTTACTTAGCCAATTTACCCACACATAAATACAAGCTCAAACCAATTTATATATAAATTACTTTCTAAGATAACATAAATGATGATATCATAACAAGTAACACATAACCAATATCACAAGAATCAAGTAACAATATGACAGCGAATAACACAATATTTCAATTGTAAATTCGAGAGGGTGTTAGAATGCGCAAATCGAGCGAACCAATCTATTGGTTCGTATTTTAAGGAGAGATGCGAGTCTTTATCGATTTGAAGCCTCCAGTAACTGCCCTAAGTCATCCAACAGCTGCTGAAACACCAGGAAACACCACTGAGCCACCAACGAAAAAGTTTCTCCGTTTCCACTTTTTTGCCCAAGACTGTATCTGCTTCCAAAGTGCACCAAACTGAAATCCAACACCATCAGAAGGTCAGAAATTCATCAAGGAACAATTTGTCTTTTTTGACCTCCGGCCGAAAACTCCTCACGCGCCGCCCTTGTTCTCTGCGCATGGTCTCACGTGCCATCTCCACCGCCGACGCGTGTCCAACACGCGCTGCACCGAAATGTTCTGCTTGATGTTTGAAGTCTAGTGGTGGTCTCCGTTCGTCCACCAGATGTGTAGTTTTTCCAGAAAATGGGTTCAAAGTTTCTGCTCAACTTGTTTTCAAACAAAATCGAAACCCTTCGACTTCCAATCCGATTTTCATGTTGTTTTAACACTTTTTACCACTAGCCGAAGCTCTGATACCATTTGCAGAGTTTTAAGTGTAGAATACAAAAAATTATTACAACTACAATGCGGAATAATAAACTCTCAAAGTTTAAAATCGAACCAAAACCGACTCAAAGCTTCTTCAACACCACCAATGAAGTGTTCTTGATGTTGAGCTCAGATTTGTGCCATACCAGATCATGCACCGTCGTCCACGGGAATAGCAATGGATATACAGAGAAAGGATCCGCCGGAAGCCACCAAGAATTTCGCCGGAGTTATGGAAAGCTCCCACTTGGTTATCTCTCTATGCTCTCTCTCAAATGTTATGCCAAGTCCAAGTAGAGAGAATGAAGAGGTCTTGAAATTATAGAGCCAATTCATTTGAATTCAAAATTTAAATATTGTACTATGGTCTAGAGAGTGACAACACTAGTATAGGTAATTGACCACTAGATTAAATCCAACCATTGGATTTAATCTATGGTCCATATCACCCCATAACTAGCACAATCCAAGTCACATTCATTAGACCAATCAACTTGCACCAATACTATGTTGTGATCTACTTTTCAGTAAGTATTTAATTTTACAGTAGCAACTCTTTATTCTTGTAGAAGAATATGCTCTTGGAACTTAATATAGGCTGAAGGGAGTTGGACTCTGTCATGTGGCCTTGCTAATACTCGAGGTTAATTTTTAGTGTAGTCTTGGTCAATACTCTAATTTCCATAAAAACACGTTTTTGATTATATTTATCTTGATTTAGGAGTTGTTATGGAATTTTGATATTTTTTTCCAGGACTTGGATTTTGGTTTCATTATATGAATCAACCACTTATCATTCTAGTACATGCTTTTTCTGCATGAGAATTGCTTTATTGCACTCTAGCTAATGTCTAATGCTCACTCAAAATTTGATGAATGCAGGAATATCAGAAAAGTTGTTGGAAAAACATCCAACTCTAATGACAGAAGTAGATGATTTTGGAAGGAGTGCTCTCCATTATGCTGCACTACATCGATCCAATGAAGTAGCAGAGGAACTATTAATGGCTAATAAATCGATAGCATGCGTAGTTGCAGGAAAAGATAAAAATAAGACGGCTCTTCATATAGCAACTTGTGAGGGGAACGTAAAGATAATCAAAAAGATTTTAACATATTATCCTGATTGCTAGGAGATGGTTACTGGAGATGGCCAAAATATTCTACACCTTTCGGTGAAATTCAAACAAGAAGAAGCATTTAAATTTATCATGAAAAAATCATGGGTTGGCAACCTCATTAACCAAAAAGATGCTGAGGGAAACACACCTCTCCACGCATATGCTGCAACTCCTGATTTCTACAGCTGTGCTCTTGTAAACAATCCACAAGCAGAGGAACGCTATGAACAAGGAAAATAAGACGCCTCTTGATTTGATAACGTTTTCCGATGTTTATTTAAAAAGACAGGTGAAGATAATCTCCTTTCAATCCTTTTAAGGTTTATTCATTTTTTATTTTCTGAATGAAACAATTTGACTTTCACTTTATTTCTTATACAACACGGAAAAACAATTTGAAAGGTGCGAAAGGAGTGCGTTACTACTATCCTCTTATCATAATAATGTGCCAAGTCGAACTAGTGAGTTTTCTAAAATAAGTGATGCTCTAAATGAAATGACAGAGGACAAATACCTTCTTTTCCTGTAATTGGTTTTAGGACTAGCTTGTTTTGGGTAGGAAAAACTACAGTTTAGGACAGTATTAAAGAAGAGTTAAAATCTTGTCCATATTATGTGTACCAGACATGTCTTGATGGAAAATGAGGATACCAGAAGTCAAGTTTCCGTGTCTAACAATAGTGTCTACCATAGACAATGTCGCTCATGGATAATTTTTTTTCCAGTTTATCTTTTTGTCTCTGATTCAACTCCTTTGTTTGACAAAATGCAGGGAGCCGTAATGAAGGAATTAAAAGCAAATGGTGCTAAGCTAGTTGCCTCAAATGCAATGATTCTTGAAAATAGTTTGCTATTGATGATGAAGAAGCATTGTCCTAAAAATAAAAGAACGGTTCCAACAGATATTAGAAAAATAGGCGACACTCATATGGTAGTGGCTGCTCTCATAATAACAGTTGCATTTGCTACCGAATTTACTATTCCAGGTGGGTATGATGGAAATGATGGCCCAAACAAAGGCCTGGTAACTTTATCAAGAAAAGCTACTTTTAAAGCTTTCATTATAACGGATACATTAGCTATGGCTTGCTCTGCTTCGGCTGTTTTTCTCCACTTCTTTGCAGCAGCTGAAATTGACAAACGAAAGCTCATGAATCCGTATCTTGCTACTGCAATGCTTGTTATGGTTGCCATGGGGGTGATGGTAATTGCTTTCATGACTGGGTTATACGCGGTGTTAGAACATTCTCGAGAACTTGCAATCATAGAATGTGTCATTTGCAGCTTCTGCTTTCTTGTTTTCTACTACCCAATGAAAAGGGCATTTAGGAGTGTAAATTATTTGTAAGTTTATGCGAGTATTCTGTTTTATGCTTACTCCGTTGGGCATTTTTCATATCTTCATATTCATATTTAATTGCCAAAAGTACCCTAATCTGATAAAAGTTCTTAATTTTCCATTAAAATCCGTAGCATGATGTACTAAACCTGCTAGTTGCATTTGTTAAAATGTTGATTGTCAGTGTTAACTTCCAATTAAATGATAAGTTGCCGTGGAATCTGTTGGGATGTTCACTCTGTTATGAATACAAATTGTTCTTAAAGAAAGAAGAAAAAGATAGAAATGAGTAGAGAAAATTATTGGGTCCTCCCAAGAAAACTATAACCCTCCCAAATTACTGATTTTCGAGGAACCAGTACCCTCCCAATGACAACATAAAGTTGCAAAATAATCATCTAGGTACTATCATTGTCCGCTTAAAAATTTATTTCTTGTGTGAGCCTCAGTCTTTAAAACTCGTCTTTTAAGGCATTGATATACTGGCGCACAAGCTTCACATTGTCAAAGAATTAATGAGGCAGAGAGATACATAATTAGACCCAACTAGCGCTAATGTATCTGTTATTATGAAAACTTTAAAAAGTCTTTTCCAGATAAAATTGGCGAGCCTCGGTTCAGGCCCTCATTTATGCTGTACGACTTGCAATGTTGATATCCAGGAAAACAACCATAGTTATGAGAGCAGCTACTATCAAATGTTGTCGAATATTTTCTTATGTCTATTGAAGTGAACCTTTTTATCTCCTGCACTTCATCTGTGATTTTGTTCTATTATTGTTCATGAAATTATTTGTTTCGATTTAAAATTCACCACAAGTGTACAGTTCGTTAACAAAGTAGTAAAATTGACTATGAGTCCAAGTATCAATCCCACAAGGATTGAATTGGTTCAAATCAACCTATTATGACCTTAACCGAAACACGAAAGTAAAATTGATGTTTTGTACTTTAACTAAAAAGATTTAAACTTTGATGCAATTATGAATGAAAAATTATATTAAATGTAAAAAAAACTTGGATGCAATTTAACTCAAATTTATGAATTAATGAATTTACTAACGCATTAGGATCACGAATTTCCAGGCAATACCCGTTCAATTTTCAATCATGCAAATTTGACACGCAATTTCACAAAAGATAAATCAATATTCCTATTTTAATTTAGCAATCTCTCGCAAGCAATGCCAAACCTATCCCAATATATGATTCGACTATATTTCTATGACGAATACTAACATACCGAAATGCATTATAAATTCATGAATATCCATTAATTCACACAAGGTATAGAAGTATATTTATATCCCCTATCGGACCCTATGATGATTTATACTATGTCGAACATATTTTCCTTCTTTCGAATGCATAAAACAGGCCACCACAATCACATAATTACGTGCACAATAATCATATGGAAATAAAAACGTAATAAACCATTCAATTCCGGAATATGCGCTTAAAGATGTCAAATATCCAAATCAAAAATCAAACGTAGCATTACAAGGTTCATCGATCTCCTAGAAATGAAAAATCTAGCCTAACATGCTAAAAAGAAGAAAACATAAAAATAGTTGAAGAACGTCATCACCCGAATCCATCTTCAATCGAATCTTCACTTGCCGCGATGTTGTCCTCTTGTTCTCTCCTCGTTTCTCCTTCAAAATCTTTCAAAAATTTGTAAAAATGGTGCCCCCTTCGTTCTGGTCGAGTTTTTGTTTATCTAGAACCCTAAAAATATTGTTTCCATAAGAGTTTCGACGGAAAAAAGAAACTGCAATTTTACCCGAGAATTGCTCTATGCGACCGCATAGAGCAACTCTATGCGATCGCATAGAGTAAAAATTTTCTTGCATTTTAAGTTCAGTTTAGCTCTATGCGACCGCATAGAGGGTAGCACTATGCGGTCGCATAGTACTACCAAGTATGAAAGGTGTTCATTTTTGTCCTTCTACTTGAATCCTTCACTTCTTGACATCATTTCTTCATTTTTTTCATTCTATCATCCCAAGATATCATCAATTGGCAATTGGCTTAATCAATTTCTCGATTTGTTCATCGGGTCAACTTTTGGATAATTGCACCTTGCTCCCTGAACTTTTACTTTGCATCATTTTAGTCCCTTTTCGCATCTTTTTTCTGAATTTCACCATGTTCATCATTGTTCCCTACAATTCACAAATGTAACGAGATTAAATCATAATTCAATCATTTTGCTCGTTATTCAGTCATGTTTGTGACCTAAATAAGTGTGCAAAAACACACTTATCAAACCCCCCAAACTTGAGCTATTGTTTGTCCTCAAACAAGATAATGACTTAATTCTGAACAAACATGACTTAATATCCTGTTGTGGCTCAGGATTGGACTAAGTATTTAACTTTATGAAAATTTATCAGTGCAAACAAGACACCAACTTTTACCTGTTAAATGCAAATTGACGTGTGTGTGTAAATTCATGCCAACATATCAGGTTCATGATGAATTTGAGTCCCGACCCCAAGTGGTCAAATGTATCCTTACTCGCTCGAGAGATACACAACCCCCCAAACTTATTATTTTCACTCAATTATCACGGGGCTGTGTTTTAAAATTAGGAATTTATATAGCGGTAATCCTCACCCTCTCGTAGTTTAGAGTTAGCCTTATTATCACAAGTTTACATTTCAAAAAGTGAAGATTCTCCTAAGTTTGATTGCTTCGACACTCAAGATTAAACTAAGTTACTTGCCTCGCCTTAGAGGTATAGTGTCTTTAACCAAATGTCTAAGGACTTTTCATCATGTTATTGTCTATCTTTTGTTTTTCTGACCTTTCTTTAATTTCTGATTGATTGTCATCTTCTCATTTGCTTTCTATATAACCCATGTAACGAGTTTTAGGCCGGTGATTCCCAAACCAGTTGGTTTTAGGGCACCAGATTTTAAACCCTTGCAGGTTTATTCACTCGAGTTATAAAGGCTCGATAAGATGACTTTTTATTAACTTCTTTCCCTCTTACTTTCTATATAATCCATGTATCGAGCTTTGAGCCGGTGACTCCTAGGCCAGTAACGCCAGTTGGCTTTAGGGCACCAGATTTTGAAATATCCTTACACGCTTACTTACTCGAGTCATAAAGGCATGAAAAGAAGTATTTTATTCTCACATATTAAGTTTGTGCCCTTTGTTATGTTTCTAGACATTTAGTTTCCAAAATCAACCCCCAATTTAAGATTTTCACCTACTCTTCATCCCACTGGTCCAGGTAATCCATACAATAAATTTCATGCACGAAGTCCCCACTCATCTTAATGCTTTCCGATAATAGCTAAACTATCACCAAACTGTCTTAAGGTAGTTTATGGGTTAATTCAATAGAGGGTTATCATTCTTTTCCTGGTTTATGCTCAAAATCCAGTTATTATCCTAATATGTCAAGCATGAATAGCGTGCATAGATAATGTCAAGTGTTGCATCAACAAGTATCAGTTAGTCTAATTAATACCAGATCCAAAGTTTTACAGTTTACACTAGTCCAATAATATCATCATAGATAACAAGGTTATCAAGCCCACACAAGCATGCATGAAGAGATTTTAAAACAACTGAATAAAATGCAAATTTTTTTTATAGCACTCATCATGCATACATTATGTAGTAATGGAAAACAATGTCAAATAGATAATGATGAACACGGATAGAGATTTAAAATTATGTCACCCTCCCTAAACTTAGTTAATATATTGTCCTCAAAGTAAGATTAACAAAACAACACTCCCTTGATCAAAATGGTGGCTGCGAAGGAAAGCTGGGTCCAGCATCATCATCTCCAGGAGAGGGAGAAAGGCGGGATAAGACCTCTCTCAACATGGCAGACTGCTGGGACTGCTCCACCTGCATGGTCTGAACCCTCGTCTCCAAGCTCCCTAGACGGTCCCAAGTCTCGTTTACTCGCCACTGTATACCATCCATCCTCCCAACGTACATGTCCAATCGCCCATCAAAGGTACTCATCTTTCGACGTGCCGAGAGGGACTCACTGCTTGCAATGGAAGCGAAGTTTTGTGTGGATACCATATCTGTCTGCACCTGTTGGATGGTAGTACTCAGTGCTCCAAAGGAGTGCTGAAGCTGCTGCATGTCTCAACTGTGTCCAGTCATAGTGGCAAACATCTGCCTCAATAACTGGGTGTCCACGTCAGCAGATCTTGGTGGAGCTTGTGGCATTTCAAAGTCCTCTGCTGCTTGCCCTTCTTTAGCCTGTTGCTGTTACCAGCGCTCGTTTTCCAATTTCTATTAATGTTTAGTTCTGGCTCGGTCCTGGGTCTCGAGTGTGAGGTGCTTGATAAATGGACTTGGTTTCTCCGGTGCCTCTCCAAGCTGAACTTGTATACCTGTAGCTCTACAAACCTTACTGATCAATCTCGGGAAAATCAGTGAGGTGTGCCTGTCTCCCCAAGCGCCTGTAATGTGTATCTGGTTGTAAATGTAAGTAGCCAAGTCAATCTTGTTGCCCCGAACTAAGTGATAGATGAACCCCACCTTCTGATTTGTAAATGTTGTCCTATGCGAGATGGACTCGATGTTGTGGCAGATAAACAACCATATGATGGTTATAGAAGGAGTGAGGTCAATCTGGTTCCAATCAGCATTAGGGAGAGGCCAAGCATTTTCACGTCCCAATAAAACTTCTGCAACTTCAACCCAGTTGAAATCATGCGGGACTAGGACAACATTAGTCCAGGTCAGCTGATAGTAGTCATGAATAACTTCGGGAAAAACATGATCCATTTACCTCGAACCCATGTTTGATGCCGATGATCGGATCCAGGTGTGTCTATTTCAGCATTGAAGTTGGTATAGAATTCTCACACCAAATTTTCATAGACGGGCTGTGGTCTTTCAATCACTTTTTCCCAACCACAATTATGGATTAAATACACCAATTCAAAACCCAGAAAATCATCCTACTTAACTGGTCTTTCGGGAAGGAATGCCCACTCACGGACTACATTGGCGTAACGGGCTGCTTGCTCTAAAAATAGAAATCGCCTGACACCCCCTTCGGGCTCCCTAGTCCGGGCTGTGCCAGATGTGGAACCAACCTTCTCCTTTCTTTTTGATGTTCACTTTGGAGGCATCCTGCAAAAGTATATAAATTACAGTCATAAGCTGCATTATGAAAAACGATAGGGGGAATGAGATTAGCAAGACATGTACTTCACAAATCCCCCAAACTTGCTTCAACATGCATATAGAACTCCTTGGTGTGCACTTATCAAATCATGACATTCAAGGTAGTGTAAATAGTATGCCAAGATGAAAAATCGGAAAATTAGGGCGAAACATGCACGTATGAAAAATTTGACCCATGACCGAACAGTCATAAGCTGCATTATGAAAAACGATAGGGGGAATGAGATTAGCAAGACATGTACTTCACAAATCCCCCAAACTTGCTTCAACATGCATATAGAACTCCTTGGTGTGCACTTATCAAATCATGACATTTAAGGTAGTGTAAATAGTATGCCAAGATGAAAAATCGGAAAATTAGGGCGAAACATGCACGTATGAAAAATTTGACCCATGACCGAGTGCGCATGTTCGGCCCCGAACATCATCAAAAAATATCAAAACTTCCCCGAGCTATCTCCAGGTATATGAAAGTAGAAAGTAGATCTACCATATACTCAAATTTCAAAGCAATTGGACTTCGTTCGGAGTGTCAAATAATGGTGTAAAGTAGGGGACATAGGGTGCCGTGACATGCCGTGACCTAGCCAGGTGCCTATGTATTGCAAGATGGATATGATGTGTTACATGTCCTTTCAAGTGTTTGTGAATGTGGTAATATGCAAATATCAAGAAAACATGCTCAATAACGTATAAGGAAGGCAAAATAACAAAATACACACAAACGGAGCCCAAAAGAACTAAAATGTGTCAAGTGACTCGTGATTAAGTGTGCGCTTTCAACCACGGACATCATCGAGAAAACTTGAATTTTTCATGAAAAACCTCCGGGCATATGAAAGTACGTAGTGTGGTGTGTCACATATTCAAATTTCATGTCCATTGGATGTCGTAGGGGTACTTAACGCAAGAGACGAAGTGGGTGCGGTGACATGTCGTGGCCCTAACATGTGTGTGGTTGGTGAGTGCGTGTTTCAAGCTCAATTTTTATGGCATTTGATCGCAATGTGTATGTTAATGTGTATATTCAAATTGTCTAATGGGGATTGTTCAAAATACGTGAACCATACTCCTAAACACCCAAAATCATTTCAAACTCACCGACCATGTGTGTAATGCCTAGAAAATTATGGGGATGATAATTTGATCCTATTAACATGCATGTACGAACGATGACCTAAAAAAAATGCAAATGCGAAAATTAAATAATTCTAAAAATAATGTGAAAAGTTAGCTAAATATAAGGATATAGTGGGTTGCCTCCCACCCAGCGTTAGATTATAGTCGATAGCTCGACTTTACCGTATTGCGTCATTTTGGTGGTCTAAGATGAACGGTAGACTTTTCCTTTGAAAAATCACCGCCCTAATAGTGCTTGAAATGCTGTCCATCGACCTTGAATTTTCCCTTGCTATCGTGAGTGATCTCAATTGTCCCATGTGGAAATACCTGTGTAATAGTATACGGACCAGACCATCTCAATCGCAGCTTTCCTGGAAACAGCTTAAGCCTAGAGTTGTAGAGTAGCACTTTTTACCTCACCGTAAATTCACGCCTCTGAATGTACATATCATGCCATTTCTTGGTGCGTTCTTTGTAGAGTCTTGAATTCTCGTAGGCTTCCATTCTGAGTTCATCCAGCTCATTAAGTTGTAGTAGACGTTTTTCACCCGCAGCCTTCAAATCCAAATTCAATTTCTTCATTGCCCAATAAACATGGTGTTCTATCTCAAGAGGTAAGTGGCATGCCTTCCCAAAAACCAGTCGATATGGTGACATTCCTATAGGGGTCTTGAATGTAGTCCTATAGGCCCACAAGGCGTCGTCCAGTTTCTTAGACCAATCTTTTTGTGACGAGCTTACTGTGACTTCGAGATTCGCTTCAATTGCCTATTGGACACTTCGACCTGTCCGCTGGTTTGGGGATGATATGCAGTGGCGACACGATGTTTAACGTCATATTTAGTCAACAATTGTTCAAACTGGCGATTGCAGAGACGTTTGCCCCCGTCATTGATTATAGCCCTCGATGTGCCAAAGCGGGTAAAAATATTTTTCTTTAGAAACTCAATCACCACCTTCCCATTGTTGGTAGGCAATGCAACAGCCTCTACTCACTTCGATACATAATCCACGGCCACTAATATATACTGATTAGAGAAGGATGGGAGGAATGGCCCCATGAAGTCGATCTCCCAGACGTCGAATAGTTCCACCTCCAGGATACTGTTCAAAGGCATTTCATTTCTCGTAGATATATTACCGGTGCGTTGATATCAGTCACACCTTTTCACGAATTCAAAAGTATCCTTAAACAGAGTAGGCCAGTAAAAACGTGACTGAAGGATCTTCGTCGCTGTTTTTGAAGCACCAAAATACCCTACATATGTAGATGAATGACAATGTTCTAAGATCAAAGGCACTTCTTCCTCAGGTACGCAGTGACGAACAATTTGATCAGCCCCCCGCCTGTATAGAATGGGGTCCTCCCAAAAATAATACTTCAATTCAGCAAAAAATCTCTTCTTTTGGTGACTTAAGTAATCTGGCGGCATGATAAACCTGGCTAAGTAGTTAACTATGTCCGTATACCAGGGTACTTCCCCCACACCAAAAATCTGTACATTTGGGAAGACTTCATTGATTTCTACTGTCTCTGTCTGTTCTGTGGCCTCGAGTCGAGACAAGTGGTCTACCAGCACGTTTTCACTGCCCTTCTTATCCCTGATTTCCAAGTCAAACTCTTGAAGCAACAGTATCCAATGAATGAGACGTGGTTTTGCATCCTTCTTTTCCATTAAGTACTTGATAGCAGTGTGATCTGTGTAAATGATGACCTTTGACCCCACAAGGTATGATCGAAATTTGTCAAAGGCGTAGACTACGGTAAGGAGCTCTTTATCTGTAGTGACATAATTTAGTTGAGCGTCGTTCAAAGTCTTACTTGCATAGTAGATCACGTGAAATATCTTATTTCTTCATTATCCCAGTAGGCCCCAACAGCAAAATCATTGGCATCGTACATTAATTCAAATGGCAGATTCCAATCCGGTGTGATGATCACGGGTGCTGAAATCAACTTCTCTTTCAAAGTGTTAAAAGCCATCAAACACTCATCCGTGAATTAAAATGTGGATTCCTTCATCAATAAACAGCACAGTGGTTTAGTAATAAGTTCTTTCCACCAGCTAAAGAAGCAAAAATCAGACTGAAAATTCAAACCTTTCAACAAAAAGATGGGGAAAGCCATCACGAGGCCTGGACAGATTTAAGGAGTTGATGAGGAAGTTTCCAAATCATGGGATCACAATTGGAAATCAGGTACAGTATTTCTACACAAGACTTTCACCACTATCCAAATCTCAAGTGGATTCCTCTGTAGGCGGATCAATCATAGGGAAATCTGTGCAAAAATGTATGGATCTGTTTGAGTTGATTGCTACTGCTCATTCCGTATTTTCATCAGAAAGAGTGGTGTCTCCAAAAGCAACGAAAATTTATGAATTAGACAGCACAACATCTACCAACGCCCAAATAGCAGCATTAACAAAACAGGTAGAGTTATTGATGAAGTCACAAACAAAAAGAGCACATGCAGTGATAACTGGCCCATCCTACGAAAACGGTAGGGCAAATCACCTAACAAAAATTCGCACATCTATGGGCTTTTCGGAGGAACAAGTCAACTTCATTCAAAATGGCTTTTGAAATTTTAATCCCTTTTCACAAACATACAACCCGAGATGGAGACAACACCCAAACCTCAGATGGTCGGATAATCAGCAAGGAAGCAGTTCAAACAATAACCAGCCAGAGAAAAAACCAAGTTTGAGAGAGATGTTCAACTAGTATATGCAGAAGACAGACAAGGTATTCCATCAGATTGACACTAACTTTCAGAATCAGTAGGTATCCATCAAGAAGCTGGAAACACAAATTGGTCAGATAGCTCAACAGCTTGCAGAACGCTCATAAGGGACGCTGCCAGGTAACACAATGGTCAATCCAAAAGAGCAAGTGCAAGCTACAACAACCAGAAGTGGGGTACAACTTCTAAAGATACATGTGAAGAGACCAGAGAAAAAAAATGAAGAAGTTAAAGAGGCTGAGAAAGAAGCAGAGTCTGAACCACTAACTAATGAGAAAGATGAAAGGAAAGAAACATCCACAGTTAGAGCACCAAGCCCCGTGAAAGCTTATGTGCCACCAATTCCCTTTCCTCAATGGTTACAAAGAAAGGAATTGGACAAGTAGTTTGTCAATTTTGTAGAAATTTTTAAGAAATTGCACATAAATATTTCGTTTGCAGATGCAATAGCCCAAAGGCCCAGCTATGCAAAATTCTTGAAGGAGATCTTGTTTAACAAAAGGAAGCTGGAAGAACATGATACTGTCTGCCTGAACAAAAAGTGCAGTGCAATTCTATTGTAGAAGCTACCTCCTAAACTAAAAGACCTAGGGAGTTTCACGATACCTTGCACAATTGGTTCTAATTATTTTGAACATTCTTTATGCAATTTAGGTGCCAGTGTTAATTTAATGCCTCTCTCTGTTTACAGGTCTCTTGGATTAGGAGAAGCAAAACCTACAAAAATCTCATTGCAACTAGCTAACAGATCAATCAAACGACCGAAGGGGATTATTGAAAATGTGCTAGTCAAAGTTGATAAATTCATTTTTCCGACTGACTTCATCATTTTGGACATGGAGGAAGATTCAAACATCCCTCTAATCTTGGGAAGACCTTTCTTGGCTACTGAAAGAGCGCTAATTGATGTTTACGATGAAAAGATTATTCCTCGGGTGGACAATGAGTAAGTCATATTCAACATGTTCAAGGTGATGAAACATCCATTGACTTCGGACACTTGTTGTCAAATAGATGTTCTTGAAGAGCTTGTGGCAGGTACATTTGAGACTGAGCATTGCACAAATCTTTATGAGGCAGAAGTTGCGCAAACGGAAGCAACAAAGGCAGGAAAAACTGAATGAGTTGTCAACTTGGCTGAGCAACCAATAGGAAGAAGACATGAGCAGTATAAATCTCTTGGTGACAACCCTTCATCCCCAGTACCCTTAGTGGACAAGGCACCCACTCTTGAACTAAAGCATTTGCCTTCACATCTCCGTTATGCATATTTGGGAGATGCTACAACACTTTCAGTAATCATCGCGAATGATATGATAAGGGAAAAGGAGAATAAATTGTTGGAGGTACTTAAGTAGCATAAAACGGCAATTGCATGGACAATAGCTGACATCAGAGGAATAAGCCTAACTCTTTGTATGCACAAGATTTTAATGGAGGATAGATCAAAGCCATCAGTGGAAGGACAACGCAGATTAAATCCAACCTTGAAAGAAGTAGTGCGAAAAGAAATGCTGAAATTGTTGGATGCAGGTATTATCTACCCAATCTCTGATAGTTCATGGGTGAGTCCAGTGCATGTTGTGCCTGAAAATGGTGGAATCGTAGTGGAGAACAACGAGAACAACGAGCTGATACCAACACGATTAGTAACAGGGAGGAGAGTATGTATAGATTATCGAAAGTTGAATAATGCTACAAGAAAGGATCACTTCCCATTGCCCTTCATTGATCAGATGTCAGAGAGGTTGGCAGGTCATTCTCATTACTGCTTTCTGGACGGATATTTAGGGTACAATCCATCATTGAAGTCAGAGTGTGGGACTGAGCCTGTAGAATGAGAAAGAAAAAAAGTGCTTAGTTTCCTTATGGAACTTTTGCGTTTAGAAGGATGTTATTTGGTCTATGCAACGCACCTGCAACCTTTCAACGGTACATGATGGCTATCTTTTCTAACATGGTAGAAAAGTACATTGAGATTTTCATGGATGATTTTTCTGTGTTTGGAGATTCATTTGATGACTGGATTGGTTGTCTCTTGTATTACAAAGATACGAAGAGAAGAATTTGGTGCTCAATTGGGAAAAGTGTCACTTTATGGTAAAGGAGGGGATAGTGCTAGGCCATAGGATTTTCTCAAAGAGCATTGAAGTTGACAAAGCCAAAATACAAAGAATTGAAAATTTGCAACCTCCTAATTCAGTTAAGGGAATCATAAGCTTCTTAGGAAATGCAGGATTTTACAGAATGTTCATTCAAGATTTCTCAAAAATTACAAAACCTCTGTGTAATCTACTGGAGAAGGATGTGCCATTTCACTTTTCTGATGAATTCTTAAATGCCTTTAATACTTTGAAAGAAAAGTTAGCTTCTGCACCTATAATAGTAGCACCTGATTGGGATCTACCTTCTGAACTTATGTGTGATGTTAGTGAGTTTGCAATCGGAGCGATGCTTGGCCAACGTAAAGGAAAAGTGTTACATGTAATCTACTATGCAAGCAAAATCTTGATAGATGCTCAGATCAACTATGCAACAATAAAAAAAGAGATGTTAGTAGTGGTCTTTGCTTTCGACAAATTTCATTCCTATCTGATTAGTTCAAAGGTGATAGTCTACACTGACCATGCAGCATTGAAATATCTGTTTGAGAAGAAGGATGCTAAACCTAGGCTAATTCGATGGGTTCTATTACTACAAGAGTTTGATATTGAAATTCAAGACAAAAAGGGTACAAAAAATTAGGTAGCGGATCATTTATCAAGACTAGAGCAACTGCGTGACTCAGATGATGTGGATATTAATGAGGTCTTCCCAGATGAGCAGTTATTGTAGATAGAAAAGGCTCTGTGGTATGCAGACATTGTTAATTACTTAGCTAGTGGCTATATGGATCCTAATCTCATCTATCAACAGAAGAAGAAGCTACTTCATGAAGCAAAATTCTATTATTGGGATGATCCAAATTTATACAGGAGAGGGGCAGACCAGATCATTAGGAGATGTGTACCAGAGGATGAGATGAAATCTATCCTTTCACGAGTTCATGCTTCGGCTTATGGAGGACACTTTGGCCCACTAAAACAACAGCAAAGGTGCTTCATTGTGGTTTCTTTTAACCTACACTATTCAAGGACTGCCACAATTTCTGTAGGTCATGTGATAAGTATCAGAGAACAGGCAACATATCAGAGCATCACGAGATGCTACTGAACAACATTCTAGAGGTAGAAATATTTGATGTCTATAGGGTTGATTTTATGGGTCCTTTTCCATCATCTTACAACAATCGGTATATCCTAGTGACAGTTGATTATGTTTCTAAATGGGTAGAAGTTAAAGCATTGCCTACAAATGACGCAAGGGTGGTGGTGGACTTCATAAAGAAATACATCTTTAACCACTATAGACCACCTAGGGTCATAATAAGTGATGGTGGAATTCACTTCCGCAATCGGTTATTCTAGGTAGTGCTGCATAAGTACGGGGTACAAAATCAAATTGCCACTCCTTTTCACCCTTAGACAAGTGGACAGGTGAAAACCTCGAACAAACAATTGAAAAGAATTCTGGAGCTCAATGTGAATGCATCTCGCAAGTATTGGTCAAAAAAATTAGACGATGTTTTATAGGCATATCGCACTGCTTACAAGATACCTATTGGGATGTCCTCATATCAACTAATCTTTAGAAAAGCATGCCACCTACCAGTGGAGTTTGAACATAGAGGATACTGTGCATTGAAGCAGTTAAACATGGACCTCGAAAAGGCTGAAGAAATAAGAATATTGTAGCTACATGAATTGGAAGAATTCAGAAGAAAAGTATATGAGAATGCAGTCATCTACAAGGAAAGGACAAAGCAGTGGCATGACAAGAACATCAGGCAAAAAAAATTTAGAGTGGGAGATCAAGTGCTTTTATACAATTCCAAACTGAAACGGTTTCGAGGAAAGTTGAAATCAAATGGTCCAACTCTTTTACGGTCTCTTAGGTATTTTCCTACGGCACAGTTGGATTACACCGTCCAACAAAAGGGAACTTCAAAGTAAATGGCCAACGTATCAAGCACTACGTGGAAGATTTTCCCACCGCTAAAAAGAGCCCTGACCTAGCTATACCAGAATAATCGCGGCACAAAGTCCAACTAATGACTTTAAAGATGCGCTTATTGGGAGGCAACCCAATTTTCAAACTTTTTATTTTGCTTTTCGTATCGCATAGAACATAGTTTTGTTTTGTTTACTAGGTTGCATTAGATTTAGGCACGTTTCAATTTTTAGGAGTCATCACCCATATCCCTTTTGCCCTCAGACCCTTGAATTTATTGTTGGTTATTTTGATTGTTTGAGCTAAGTAATCCTTGTTCCCTGTATTTAATTTGTCAAATTTGATTTTTCAGGAACATGACGTCGTGGAATACTCAAACCAACATAGATCCAAGGGAAAGAATGATGAAGAATATTATCCAGCCATCACACATAGTGCCTCACACATTTAACAGAAAAATTTTGGGAGTACCTTCTTCCTTTTCTTCCCTACCCTCTTTATGCGCTTATTTATACTTTATGACATTGAGGACAATGTCAATTTTAAGTTTGGGGTGATTAAAAAAAAAACCTTTAGTTTTTGTTTTTTTTTTTTTTTTTTTTTTTTTTTTTTTTTTTTTTTTTTTTTTTTTTGTATGTTTTTATGTTTTTGTGTATTTGTTTAAAAAAAAAAAAAAAAAAACTTTTGTTCATTTGTGTGTTTGTGTGGGTTAGACAGCTTGGCAGATAATGATGATTTAATTTGAGATTTGGTGTTGACTTATGAACTGTGGATAGGATGCATGCTAGACAAATTGAGGCCCAACCTTGCAAAATTTGATATTACAAGCGCACTATAATTGAATTTGATATCATGATTAAATGATTTATTTCTTGCTTTGGATAGGTTGATCTAGTTAGACATAGATGGTTTACCTAAACCATATTAAATTATCTATCCTTAGACCAAATTTAGCACAGTTTGTGAGGTGACTTTGCAGTTGTAAGAAGATGCAGATGTGAATGAGGATACCATGTGTGAAAAAATTTATGTGTGGATTATCTTATACTAACATAATAAACTCTGCCAAAGTCTTAAGTTAAAGGTCGATTTGTTTGAAGAAGTGTGTGATAAGGAGCATTGCACTAATCAAGGCATATACATTTGAAAAATTTAAACTTCTCTCTGAAACCTTTATGACTCGAATGATTAAGTTTGTAAGGGTATTTTAAAATCTGGTGCCCTAAAGTCGTTTGATTTGGGAGTCATCGGCCTAAAGCTGGTTACAATGGTCATTTAGAAAGCCATTAGAGACGAAGTTGCACTTAAAAAAAAAAATTGTTCTCTTTGAAGCATTTTTTACTCGGGTCAGTAAACCTGTAAGGGTATTTAAAAACCTGGTGCCCTAAAATCATCTGGTTTGAGAGTCATCAGTCTAAAGCTTGCTACATGGTCATCTAGAAAGCTTAATGGAGAGAATATATATATATAGTGTGAAAAATAGAAAAAGCAAGTGCATGAAAAGAGCAAAAAAACTAAACACCTTGGTTAAACCCTAACACTTATTTGAGAGAATTCGACTTTTGATGCAAGATAATTAGCTAGTTAAGTCTTGGAGGTCAAAGAAATCAAATAATTGGAGAATTCCTTGTTCACTGAAGTGTTGACTTGCAACTAGTAACGTCAACCTAAACTCGAGAGGGTGAGGATAGTAATGAAATTTTCAGCCTTAAATTACACACTGGAAAAGAGTGAAAAAGAATAAGTTTGGGGGTATGTGAATCTTACGAGTGATGAAAGGACATAAATGATCATTAAAAGTCGGGAATTGAAATAACTTGTGCAGTCATTGTTGATTACTCGATTCTTCACACACACACGTCAATTTTTGCATTGGAATAGCGGATATTAGTTTGGTACTGTGACTTTGAAGCATGTTTATAGAGTAAACACTAAATCTTGAATCCTGAGGCAAGCAGCTCGATTGTCCAACCGAATATTTTTGCATGCTTGTGTGTTAATTATTTTTTATTTATAGTTTTGTTTGAGAACAAACAAATGTTTATGCTTGGGGTTATTTGATAAGTGTATTTTATACACTTATTCGGTACCTTAAAATAAAGATATTTGATGGTCCTTTTGACAAATTATATCCTAAATTATTGTTTCTTATTTTTAATAGGTAAATTTATGAATGAAAAGGGAATTGAAGGAATGAAGCAAAAAAGAGCGAAATCCAAAAGTTGGGGACCAAGTTGTAAAAATTCAATAGTTGATCCGGACCATGAATCGAAAATTGAAGAATTTGGAGGTCAAATTGAATATTTTGGAAGGTGAAGGACTTGAATTGAATCAAAGAAGACATGAGTTGCAAGAATAAAAGAATTCAAGGATTGAATTGCACTACCTTGGAAGATGGAGGACTTGAAAAATAATTTAACTATTAATGACATCAATTGGTGATCGATTTGACATCTACATGCATGCATGAATTAAAAATCTTAAGGGCTGAGACGGTTGGCAGTAGATAGAGTCCTTTGTTTGGTCAAATATTGTGGCTATTAGGTTTTGATAGTAATATATATATACACAAAAAAGAAAGGGAAAAGGTGGAACGCACAGAAATTGGTAGAGCAGCCAATTTTAATATATATTCTTACACTATATTATAGAAAAGCACGGAACTTTAGGAAGAATTTAATATATTCTTACACATACATTCTGCAAAAAGGGAATTGACACTGACGGAGAGAGAAGAGATTTGGAGGGCTGATTTGTTGCTCAAATTAATAGACATACAAGCACGGAAATTTAGGCAGCTTTGGTGGAATTAATCGGGTGCTGTCTGCCAATATCAAAGACATATATACATGTGGGCAGCTGGCGACAGGAGGAGAAACCAATTTTGCTGAATTGAATTATATACAAACACGACAGAGACACGAGACGAGAGAAACACGAAGAAAAAAAAAAGGCAGCAGTTTTATTAATCATATTCCGTCAATTTTCGGCGATGTCTTCCATTAAATTATCCTTTTTTTTCATTAATATTAGTAGCTAAATTTAATTTTAGGGCGAATAATGTAACTGATTTGGGATCTTTTATTTCTTTTATTTGAGATTCTTATTATTTTATATTTTATGTGTGAATTTTAATTATGTTTTTAATGCTTTGAAGTTTCGGGCCAATTATTCAATGATTTCGTGAACAATAATTACGTAAAGATGCGGATTCTTGTTTAGACCACATATTAAAATTCGGTAAATTAATATAACGTGTAGAGATACCCATATTAATTACTGCGATCCTATAGAAATTCTTAGAACTATTATTTCGTTTAATTAAATTTAATTTGCACAGAGATATGTAATTGAACTAATTAAATAGGTTCAACGAGAACTCGAGAAGGGTAAATTGAATACAATAGAAGAATTCGATCGAACACTATTTTAATTTTATGAATCTCAATATCAGAAATAAAGGTGACCAATAGGTGAAGTTGTTCCGTCCTAATCTCCATTTATTATTTGAGTTCTCACTAATTTTCAGTTGCATTCCCGAAATTTTTAGTAGTTAGATTTAAAAATGACGGTCTATCAAATTTATTTATTTTTTAATTTATTTTCATCAAATAGAAGTTAGGAATAATAAATTGAATACTAAAATATAGTTCTCGCAGGAACGATAATCCGGACTCAAAAGATCCATTCTACTACTTGTTACGATCCGTCCACTTGCGAGATAAAATCGACAACATTTTCTAACTAAATTATTGTCAAACGTTAAAGTTTGTGCTGTGGTTAACTGGTCAGCTGTGTGCAGATGGCGATGGCCGTGTTTGCATATATCTACTACCAGTCATTCGTCGTATCTGAAGGCGTATAGATGAGGTTATTAATTATAGACCAGGTAGATAGCACAAAATGAAGATTTTATGAATTGAACATGTGAAAATGAGTAGATATTAACTTTGTTTTTCATGCAAATATTGATAAATCAAATGTTTGAGGAGCAACAAGCTTGTTCATGAAGCTCGAGCAAATCATCCAGGAGAGGCAATTTGGTCTTGAATCGGGAAAACTTACCTCGTATAATTTGTATAGCTCTCATTTTCGCATGTCATGTACATGTTATGTTTTCTCTTCCTCGTTCTACGCAAACTTTTACAAATGTATAGTTGAAGGCTTTATGACACGTGTCTTTTTGTGCATTTTATAGTTCTGTCTTCCATTAGGTTTCTGATATTTCTATTGATTAATATTACATGTTAAGACAATATTTGTGTTTTAGTTACTTTTCCCTTTTCTTTTGTTTGTAAAATCTGCTTTGATTTAATTAGAAAATTTTGTGGAAAGTGGCTAGATAGTTCGGCCTACATTATGATTTTCCAGCTTTACATAATCTTGTTTCGTCGTTTGTCTACATCTTCCATATGGCAAAAATAACCTTGATATTTCTTACTATCTTCCAATCCGACTGATAAGTGTGTTTTTTTTTTTTTTTTTTTTTTTTTTTTTTTTTTTTTTTTTTTTTTTTTTTTTTTTTTTTTTTTGCACACTTATTTGATACCCAAATAAGCTAATTAGGGATTTAATTGAGCGAATTTCTATTCAAGATTGTGTATTTATGGCTTTCGTAGGCAAAAATCACCTATGGAAGGAGAATAAGGCAAAAGGAGGAGAAAATGATTGAAATAGTAAAAAATCATGAATTGGAGACCAAAGTGCATAAGTAAGAAAGTTGGTGGACCTTGGGTTGCAATTTATGTAGGGCAAAATTGATATAAAAGTCAAATTTCGTGGGCTAAAACGTACAATACTAAAGTTAAGGGACTTGGCATGCAAATTACTGGAGGACTTGTATGCAAAAAAAAAAATGAAACAGGCACCAATTGATGGTTTTTGGCAGAAAGGTGGCGTCTAGGCACCACTTTTAAAACTTGGGGACCATTTTTAATTTATTTCCAAGCCCTAGGGACTTGGCTGCAAATTTTCTAGGATTTAATACTAAAAAAATGGGCAGCAGGGGTATTCGACTTCTTCTGCTTCCTTTTGCTTTTCATTTTCTTCATTTCTTTTTCTTTTCTTCATTTCTCTTACATTTCTTTTTGGTATTTTGGGGGTAAAACATAGAGCAAAAGGAGAAATATTTAGAGAACTCAAGATTCATCAATTGCAACCTTCAAGAATTCATCCAAACAAGGGTTTTTACTATAATCTTGTTGTTTCTTCATTATTTTCTTCTATTTGTGATATATTGTATGAACATTCTCCTTTGTTATCACAAATATAAAATGAGCTAAGTTACTTGTGTTGAGACTTGTGATAGTAGTTTGACCCAACTTTAATTCATTTCAATATTTGCTCCTTGATGTTAAAATACTTATTTCATGTGTAGTTGCTATTGATTTCCATGTTATTCATTTATTTGTTCAATAAGTGTTTGTGTTAAGTGATTTGTACGATTATTGAGAAATTCTTGTGCATTTTAGACCACGAAGTAAATAACCTTTTGTTCTTGTAGATGATAGAGATATACCCCTCATCCTATGTAGTCCGTTGAGCTATTTTCACAAAAATTGAATGTAATTGTTTGATTTTAATCGACATAGAGATATAGATATTCCTCTCATACTGAAGAAAATTATACATGCAAAGTATTTTAAAGAACATGCTAAATGGTATAACAGCGACATGCTTATGGGAGATTATATGTACTGGGATAGGTTTCAATAATGGGGGTATAATCCATTCGACTGAGTTAATAGGAAAGACTTGCCATTTCCATTGAGATTGATTGCAGACCAATCATTCAACCTGATGAGAGTTTAACTATTGAAGAAGAGCCTAAAATTAGTGAAATTAATCACAACGGAGCTAAACAAGGATATGATAATCAATGAGAATGAAAATAACATACACTCATGGATTGCTTGGAAATCGATTTTGTGATTAAGCTCAATGAGGAGTTGAAAATCTTCATAGTTGGATTTGAATTAAATGAAATATGCAAGTCCTATTATAATGAAAGGAACAATATTGAGTATTGGAGAAATAATAAAGTAAGCAACAAAGTCATATGAAGAAAAAAAAAAAGACATCCAAAGCCTTCTTTAGATGCCCATGAGTTAGAGTAAAAGATTATAAAATAATGTTTATTGGGAGGCAACCCAATTTTCTAACTTTTAATCTTTTTATTTAATTTTATGCATTTTCTCATTTTTTATTTGATTAGCTATCATTGTTTTTGTAGGTAATTTTTAAAATCCCATTTATCCATGGTTCCAAGCTAAGTTTGGCATGAATTGGTATATAAGAAGGTTACTTGCCCAATCTATTCAAGAGCATCACAAGTCCAAATCGAGCATTGATACCTCTTCATGAATGTACGATCGCGAAAGTTTGGTTATCCCTTCTTCTATTTTATCTTGTTCTTTTACACATCAAGGATAATGTGTGATTTAAGTTTGGGGTAATTGTGCTTAAATTGTTGTGATTTTGTGTTGACATGTGAGATTAGCCTGGCAGGTTTAGGATTGTTTGATATTTAAAATTATTGTTGATTCATGAGCTATGCATGACCAAATATGTCATTCGTGCCCAATATTTTTCAAAAATTTTGCTTGTCCATATGAGATTCCAAATCACTTTGAGCATAATAGTCATGATTAATTATTATCTAGCTGTAAAACTTTTTGATAGATGGAGAAAATTTTGAATTGGTAGAATTAGGTTGTGTGTTGTTTGAAAATTTATATCAATTTACATTCTTTATCACTTAACCTTATTGTGAGATAAGTTTGTGGTGATCAAGCTAGTGAAAAATATTACCTAGATGTGTGTTGATTCCACGAATGTTGAAAAAATTTTGTGTATAGTATCATTTGTTAAGTGTAAGCTAGGTAAAGACGATATGCTAGAGATCTAAACCACATTAGTTTTGTTGTACTTAAAAAAAACATTGTACTTGTTGAATTTAGGCTTCATTTCGTAGCCTTTTTAAGTTGAGTTATTAAGTCCATAGAGGTATCTCAAAACCTGGTACTTTTTGGTCTACAAAATTGAGGAACTATCAATCTAAAGCTCGCTACACGGATCAAGAAGAAAGCTTAAGGGAGAGATGTCAATCATGAACTTCAATTGAAAATTTAGTAGAAAAATTGTGCAATTGTATTTGATGTTTGGCCTTAGATAACTAGTGTGTTTGAATTACTTAGTGCAAGTTTAGATTATTTTTGTTAGCATTTATTTGGAGCATATTCGTGAAATGATTATAAAATTTTACTCATTGATTTTTATTTTTTTGCAATCTAACTAATGTATCGATCTTTATCTCATTTTTCATTATTGTGATAATTGTAATCTTGCTCGGGACGATTAAGAGCTTAAGTTTGGGGTGTTGATAAGTATGTTTTTGTACACTTATTAATACCCAAATAAGCTAATTATGATTCAGTTGAACGAAATCCAATTCACAATTGTGTAATTATGGCTTTTGTCGGCAAAAATCACCCATGGAATGATAATAAGGCAAGAGGAGGAGAAAATGATTGAAATCGTACAAAAATCATGAATTTGGGGATCAAAGTGCACAAGTCGAAAAGTTGGAGGACATTGTGCTGCAATTTATGAAGAGCAAAATTGATATAAAAGTCAAAATTCTAGGGCTAAAATGTACAAGAAAAAAGTTGAGGGACTTGACATGCAAATTGCTAGAGGATTTGTGTGCAAAAATTAAACAATGAAACTAGAACCAATTGATTATTTTTAACAGAAAGGCACCAATTTTAAAACTTGGGGATTGTTTTTAATTTATTTCCAAAACTTGGAGGCTTGGTGCAAATTTTCTAGGATTTAATACTTAAAAAAAAGGCGGCAGGGGTATTCGGCTTCTTCTTCTATTTTGTATTATTCTTCTTCATTGTACTTTTCATTTTCTTCCTTTCTTTATCTCTCTTTCAATTTATTTATTTATTTATTTATTTATTTATTGGTGTTTTAGAAATAAAACCAAGAGCAGAAGGAGAATATATCAAGAAAAGTGGAGAAATATTTAAGAAACTCAAAATTCATTAATTACAACCTTCAAGAATTCAACCAAACAAGAATTTTATCTATAATCTTGTTGTTTCTTTATTATTATCTTCTATTTCTAATATATTGTATGAATATTGTCCTTTGTTATCACACACATAAAATGAGCTAAGTTATTTATATTAAGGCAATTTTTGTATTATTTTTTTTATTTTTTTATTTTTTTTGTGTTTTGGAAAAACAATCAAGAGCAAAAGGAGAATACATCAAGAAAAGTGGAGAAATATTTGAGAAACTCAAAATTCATTAATTACAACCTTCAAGAATTCAACCAAACAAGGATTTTATCTATAGTCTTGTTGTTTCTTCATTATTTTCTTCTATTTCTAATATATTGTATGAATGTTCTCATTTGTTATCACACACATAAAATGAGCTCAGTTATTTGTATTGAGATTTATAGTAATAGTTTGCCCTAACTTTAATTGATATCAATATTTGCTCTTTGATGTTAAAATATTTAATTTTATGTGTATCTACCATTGATTTCAGTGCTATTCATTTATTTGACCAATAAATATTTGTGTTAAGTGATTTGTGCAATTATTGAGGAACTCTTGTGCATATTAGACTATGGAGTAAGTACCCTGGGTTGCTGTAGGGGATAGAGATATATCCTTAACCTTTTGTGGTCTATTGAGCTATTTTCACAAAAATTGAATGTGATTGTTTGGTTTTAATTGACATATAGATATAAGAGTTAAATCAATCAATTAGGGTTAATTTCTCCCAAGATAGATAATTAACTAAAATTGAAAAATTGAACCTAACATTGGAAATGAGTAATTTGTTAATTTTCTTGTGGGGAATTAATTAGGCAATGGTTAAGCGAAAGTATAATTACAACCACGCTTTCCTCCAAAATTTCGAATTTTTTGTGTTTTCTTATTTTTATTGTCCATGTGTTTCATTGTTATAATTAAATTGATTAAATTTGTGTAATCAAAAGTAAACATTCTTCGAGGGATTGACAGTACGGACTCAAAAAGTCCACTTTATTACTTGAACAAATCCGTGTACTTGTGGTTTGCACTTTTTAGCGAACACCAACCTACCTTGCCATCATCCATCTTGCGCCCCACAATGGAAGTGAGCGGCCATGTTAGAAAGCTTGGGAAGATAGGTCGAAGGAGGTAGCAGAAAGATGAACGGGAAGTGGGTAGTTTTATTTCAAAAGGTAACCAATCAGGTAAAGTAGCTCAATTCCTTGTAAGCACATTATTTACCTTATGTCTAACCGATGTAGAACATTATTCGTACATTTTCAAAAATTTTCCATCCCACATGATTTAAGTTTCGAGATAAAGTGGCCCGCGAACTTGCTTCTTTCGCTATTTAGGTTTGATTGTTAGTACCTTATTCCTTTCCCGTTTCATCTGTTATTCACAGTGATATAAGTTACTGAAGTTGATGTTGGATTTCAAAGAACAAAATAATTCTGCTTGCTAATATTAATCAAGAATCAAAACATAGTTTTCTTGAGACATATATGATGATGAATGTTTCAAACTATGAATAAAATAATTGTCTCAAATCTGTTTCCAGACTAATAAATTCGGGCATTGATTTCAGTTATAGTAATCAAGTGAATACAATTTTCAGCAGACATATTTGGTTCTTCTATATAGAATAAATAATGCTACATAGCAACACTGGTGTTGCAAACCCAGTCTAGATGGCATTAGATGATTGGTTACTAGAAAGGTAAAATTAAATGAGTTGTTTAATTCTAGCACCACCTAGACTGAGATTGCAACTGTTAGGCAAATTGTTATCAAATAACTTCCTACAGGCTATGACGTTAGTCGATTTTATTTTTTCATTCGGCTTAGCAAAATGACTGAACAAAAGTTTAACACCACAATCCAAATGATACAACCCAAAGGTTAATTGGGCTACTTGAAGCAACCTGAATATTTTAGTGTTGCTCGTAGACCAATCCACTTCCTTGGATGGCCATAATTGAGAGAAATTATTTGTGAGTCCATTTACTTACCTATTAGGTCTCTACTTTGATCCATCTATTAACCTAATTACACTTACCATAGTTGGGCCATTCTCTCTATGTGAGAGACGTCCTCTGTCTCTCTCTTGTTCGGCCGGTTCTACGAGATTTTTTTCTATTCTTTCTGTCTCTTTTGATCTCTACCTCTATTGATGGTAATATATGAGATATAGTACACCTTGTGGTCTCCTAAGTGAACTATCTCATTGGCAATCGGAAGTGGTAGCTTGGTTATTATCTTAGGTCGTTGTTATCTGGTTGTGGTGTTAGAAGTTGGAAATAACTGAGCTTGGGCAAGCTTTGGTGTTCAATATACTTCAACATCTGGTATCAGAGTGTGGGTTATCATAATCTAGCAAGAATCAAAACAAAAATTGGAAGAAACATGTTTTCTTCAATCTGATCGAATTTGAAAATTTCAATTAATCTAAAACCAGACCTCCGTTGGACGAACGAAGGCCTGACCCACGATCAGCAAGTCGAGGCACTCCCTATGAGGTGACACGTGGCAGGAGGCAGTGCGTGGAGGACCTCCAGCATGATTTTTTCTTACCATTTCATTTATTTTAATCTCCTAAACGTACTGATGTGTTTGGTTTAGTGTTACAGGTTGCGCAAGAAAATTTGGATGATTTTGCCCCTGATCTTCAATCTGCATTTGTGGCTAATTGGAATAGGAAAATTTGCTGAATCTTTAGGGCGAATAGTGGTGGCCCTAAAGCAGCAAATTCGCAGCTATCCACTTTACAGACTCAAATAGGTCCGCTATGGTAAATTGACTAAAACTTTTACATTATTGCACTACCAGATCATCATGTGAGGCAATCATTAGGACTGGGGATTGTCATTGCTTGACAACCATTGCTTGTGTTAGAAAATTAGGATTACTTGCTCTTAACTAATTAATTGAGTACCTGTCTTTTGGTTAAATTAGTGTTTAGTTCTTAGTGATGGAATACTGTGAAACTAGTTATTTGTTAGACGTATCTTTTGTTGCATTGTTACTTTCCCTGCTTATTAATTTCGCTAGAATTATCGAGACCTTACCCTTTCGAACCTTTCCTTGATCTAAGATCGTGGTCTTACGAAACCCTGAAAACTAGAATCGTGTACACTATCTGTGACCCTAGGACTACTTTATGTGGTCTGATTGTGTTTGTGCATTTTTTGGCTATTCTGTGAAAATGATAACTCACAATTTTGATTTGAGAATTTTTAACGAAAAGGGTGATTTTTCAATTTGGCAACAAAAAATAAAGGGTATTTTAGTCCAACAAAATGTTTCAAAAGCTATTGAAAGCAATTCTTCAACTGATTTTTCAAAAGAACAAAAAGAAGAAGCTAGTGAGCTTGTTTATACCTCAATCATTTTACTTTGTTTGATGTCGTTTTGAGAAAGGTGGGTAAACTGAAAACCACCAAAGAACTTTGAAAAAAATTGGAAGATTTGTATTTGCTCAAATCTACACCGAATAAACTTTAACTGATTGAACGTTTTTTCAGTTTTAAAATGGATCCTTCAAAGGACCTCGATGACAATTTAGACGTATTTAACAAACTGGTGCAAGATATCGTTAATTGTGATGAGACTGTGTCTGAAACCTGTAAGGCCATAATCTTGCTCAATTCTATTTCTGACTCTTTTAAGGAAGTTTAAAATGCCATTAAATATGGTAGGGATACATTGACACTTGATATTATCATAGATTCTCTTAGGAGTAAAGAGATGAAAATTAAGGCTGAAAAATATGATAAAACAAGTGGTAAGTTACATATGATGCGGAGTAGAACTCAGTTTAGGCAAAATAGTCATGATGGATACCAAAGTAGTGGCAAGTCAAGTAGTAATGGATGGAAGAAGAAGTGCCAAGGTAGGTCTAGAACAAAGTCTAGGACCAATGCTAGAAAATGCTATGGCTGTGGAAGCACGGGGTATTTTATAAAGGATTGTCATAAAGAAAAGGGTAAGCTAAAGGTTAAGGAGAGATATGGTGTCAATGTGTTATCATCTACTTCCAATATAGATAACAGTGAAATCTATATGATTAAAAGTCTCATTGCATGCACTGCTGAATTGAATCTAACTACTAATTCTCGTATGCATCAGTGGACGCTTGATTCTGGTGCATCTTTTCATGTGATGTCTGAAAAGAATTGGTTTGATAACTTGCATGAATCTAATGTTGGGCATGCTTGCTGTGTGATAACTTTGCCTATACGATAGCTCGAATTGGTGACATAGATATAAAATTTTACACGGGCTTTGTCTACACGTTAAAGGACGTTAGATATATTCTTAATTGTCTAGGAATTTGATTTCAGTGGTGAGACTTGAAAAAGATGACTTTACTAGTAAAATTAGAAATGGTGTGCTAAAAATGATTAGGGGTGTGATAGTTTCTATTAAGGAAACTAAGAAAAACGACATTTACATCACTACTGGGGAAGTTATTAGAGGTTTGAACTCCTCTATCTGTTCTACCAAGGTTAATCGCACACACACATGGTATAATAGGCTTGCACACGTAGGCATTAAGGGACTTAAGCTAATTAATGAAAAAGATGCATTTCGTAATGACTGTGTGTTAGATTTGTCATTTTGTGATCATTATGTGCTTGGTAAGCATTATAAAATATCGTTCTCCACTAGTGTTCATAAAGCTAAAGACATATTTAAACATGTGTATTCTGATCTGTGGGGTCCTACTAATAATTCCACATCAGGTAGGAATAGGTAGTTCCTGTCTATTATCGATGACTATACTAGGAAAGTATGAGTCTATCTGTTGAAAGATAAATCTGAGTCTTTTCATAACTTTAATAACTGGAAGAGACAAATGGAAAATCAAATTCGCAAAAGGATCAAATTTTTAAGGACAAATAACGACCTAGAATTTTGCAACATTGAATTTGATATTACGTGTAAAGGAAATGACATAACAAGACATAAGACGGTTCTTTACACTCCCCAGCAAAACGGGGTAGTGGAAAGGATGAATATGACCATACTTGATAAAGTGCGTTGCATGATGTTAAGTTCTGATGTCCCTAAATCGTTTTGGGGTGAAAATGTTATGACTGCTTGTTATTTGATTAATTTGACTCCATCTGCTACATTAAATGGTGATACTCAGCATGAGAGTTGGTCTGGTAAATTGAGTGATTATCTATGCTTAGAACTTTTGGCTTTGCTGTATTTTCTCATCAGAGTGAGGAAAAGTTGGAACCTAGAGTTAGAAAGTGTTTCTTTCTAGGATACCTCAAGGGTGTCTAGGGTTTACTAGGATATAAGCTAAAAGGGGATTAAGATCATCGTGAGTAAGGATGTCACATCTAACGAAAGTGAGATGTCGTGTCTTAAAGGCGAAATCGAACCTGTGAGTGAAACTAAACCAGGTAAAGAAAGAGATCGATTTAAGGTAGAGTTAGAAAAACTTAGCACATCAGCCCCTACTACTCCAAATGAGATGGAGATTCAGGTTCACGAACTTGAGGTGGAGAATAGTAACAAAGTAGTGATAGAAGAGCATCCTAAGGAAGAAAATCCTTTAGTTAATTACTATTTAGTGAAGGATAGAGAGAGGTGACAAACGAGAGAACCTAGGAGGTTCAGATTTGAATCTGAGTTAGCTTTCGTCGATGCTAGTTACGAAGAACTAGTCGATAGAGAGCCAAAAACCTTTGAAAAGACGATGGGTAGTAATCAATCTAAAGAGTGGCTTAAGACAATAAAAGAAGAGATGAGTTCTCTAGAGAAGAATCAGACTTGGGACCTAGTACTTAGACCTAAGAATAAATTGATCGTCGATTATAAATGAGTCTTTAAGGTTAAGGAAGGTACCAATAGTTCGGAACCCTTAAGGTTTAAGGCTAGGTTAGTGGCTAAGGTTTACACATAGAAGGAGGGCATTGATTATAATAAGATTTTCTCACCAGTTGTTAAGTACACTACTATTAGGGTCATGCTTGCATTGGTTGTGCATTTTGATAGAGAACTTGAACAACTTGATGTACAAACTGTTTTTTAACATGGTGAGCCTGATGAACAAATCTTTATGAATCAATCGAAAGGTTTTAAGGACAAGTCAAAACCTGATTATGTGTGTTTTCTAAAAATATCCTTGTATTGCTTAAAACAGTCACCTAAACAGTGGTACAAGAGGTTTGATTCCTTTGTACTCACTATAGGGTTTGAAAGAAGTAAATTTGATCACTATTTGTACTTTCAACACAACGAGATTAATAATAATTGTTTGTTTTTGTTTAACTATGTGAACGACATGCTTTTGATTGGTTCATCAACTAAGTGGGTAAACAATATAAAAGCAAAACTAAGTGGTGAATTTGATATGAAAGACCTAGGTAAGACTAAGAGAATTCTAGACATGGAAATAGAAAGAGATAGGTCAAATTCTGTCCTATTTTTGCATCAGTCTCCATATATATCTCGGTTGTTGAAGAAATTTAATATGGTGATTGCAAATATGTCACATTGCCTCTTGCTAATCATTTTGTTTTATCTAAAGAACAATCTCCTTGCAATGAATGTGAAGTAGAATACAAGAGTAGAATTTCGTATTCTAATGTGATTGGTTCCATAATGTATTTGATGGTTTGCACTAGACTGAATTTAGGTTTTGCTGTCAGTACTCTTAGTAGGTACATGTTTAATCTGGGTCTTGAACATTGGGAAGCATTAAAGTGGCTATTAAGATACTTGAAAGGTTCGGGTGACGTAGGTCTAAAGTTTAGTGCTAATAAGGAAGGTGTAAAATTGAAGGGCTTTATAGATGCTGATTATACGGGAAATAGGGATGTTTACCTTAACTAATTCATGTGTTAATTGAAAATCACAGTTACAACACATTGTTGCACTATCTACTACAGAGTCAAAATATATTGCTACCACTGAAACAATTAAATATGCTCTATGGCTTAGATGTTTACTTCGTGAATTATGTGTCTTGAATGATTATACGGTAATGTATTTTGATAGTCAGTCGTCTATACATTTTATGAAAGAACCCTATTTTTCACGAACGCACTAAACACGTTGACGTTATACTACACTTTATTAGAGATATAATATCTCAAGAAGTGGTAAGACTTGAAAATGTCCACACACAATACAACCCTTTAGATATGGGCACGAAAGTGCTGCAATTGGTAAAGTTTAGAAACTACAAGCATCTTCTAAACATTGGTACAGGTAAATGATTTTCAATTTTATTGGTTTTCTGTTAGAGGTGTCACTAATGGGAGACGTTTTCATTTTTTCAGGTCCTTTGACACCAATGTGGAGATTGTGAGGTAACTTATTGTCAAACGACCTCCCCCAAGCTATGATGTTACTCGATTTTATTTTTTCAGTCGGCTTAGCCAAATGACTTAACGGAAGTTTAAGACTACAATCCAGGCGATATGACCCAAATGTTAATTGGGACACTCGAAGCAACCTAAATATTTTAGTGTTGCTCGTTTTAACGCCCCAAATCTATTACACTTTTTTTTTTTTTTTTAAGATTTGAAGTGTTACCAAAATCTTTCTTTTATAGTTTAAGCGGAATTTAACACTAATGTAGAAATTTTGGTATTAAATCAATAAAGTGAATTCAACAATTCAAAATAAAAATTTGAAGTTTATCTAGCTTAAAATACTACAAATTAAATTGCCAATTTAAATGTTAAATAACTTGAATGTCGAAACTACTAAAATAACACGCACGGAGTTAAACATAAAATAAAATTATTTTTGAAATAGAAATTGGCAATAATCATTTCTAAAACTTTTACTTGGCCACCCCATAAGCATCACTCAGTTAATCTGTCACGTGTCCACACGACCTCTTCTAATCTGAAAAGTTAGCAAGAGTGAGTATTTAAAAAAAAAAAAAAAAAAAAAAAAAAAAAAAAAAAAAATTAAAAAAAAAAAAGGGCAAATTTTTTA
>NW_019245613.1:318524-341455 GCF_002742605.1 Olea europaea var. sylvestris
AAAAAAAAAAAAAACCTTAGTAAGAAAAACGTGCATATTCTTATACATGATATAAATTTAATATGACATGACATACCAACATTTTTGAGATTTAGAGTAAACTGATCGCGACATCCAATAGCTCAAGGAATTTCATAAGAATTCCTATATCCCGTAGGATTTACATGCCCGACCAAACGGTCCATGCCGTATGATTTAACATAAAAATCGACCTAAAGGCCTTAACATATTTCATGCCAAAATCTATAAAAAAATATCAAGAAATAAGAATTAATCACTTGCACATTTCTTACCTCAAATGATATAAAATAAATAAAAAAATAAATAAAAATAAAAAAAATCTGAAATGATTTGTGAAATAAACTATATATATAGGAAAGATTTGTACAAGTTATACGTTTCGTCACCACTTTGTGGAAAATAGTTAGGTATGAATATGTTAAATACATGTGACTCGAGTGGTGAAATAGTATCGAGGGAGGTTTCAAATCACTCGGTTGAGTGAGTTACAAATGCTAATTGAATGAATTTTTTGATAAAATAATGAATGAATTGGTGTTTCAAATTCCAAGGAAGACAATTGAGGTTTCAATTTATATAATTTGAAGTCGGTGAAAAAGTGTTTCTAAAAATAGCACCAATAAAAGGAGTTCTTAGATTTGGCAAGAAGGGAAAGTTGAAACCTCGATTTATAGGTCCTTTCAAAATTCTAGACAGAATTGGGAATGTAGCATATCGTCCAGCTTTGCCACCTAGACTATCAACAGTACATAATGTATTCCACGTGTCGATGCTTAGAAAGTATGTGCATGATCCCAAACATGTGATAAGCTATGATTCATTGAAGGTACAGAAAGATCCAACGTATGAAGAGACTCCTTTGGAGATTATCGAAAGGAAAATACATGCATTAAAGAACAAAGAAATTGCCTTGGTTAAGGTTCAATGGAAAAATCATGGAGTCAAAGACGCTGCTTGAGAAAAAGAAGAACTAAAAGCCAAGTATCCAAAGTTATTCGTCTAAATAAGGTAATTTCAAGAAAGAAATTATTTTAAGAGGGTAGGAAATTATTTTATCAAGTACTTGCACTTCCTTGCAATAATCTCCGGACCCAAAATTCGTTTTTCTCCGTCTTCATCCCAATGAACTGGGGATCTATATCTTCTACCGTAGAAAGCTTCATAAGGAGCCATGCCGATAGTAGCCTAGAAGCTATTATTGTATACAAACTCCACTATGATAGATGTGACTCCCAACTACCTCCCAAATCCAAGACACATGTTCGGAGCATGTCTTCTAAAATTTGAATAGTTTTTTCAGACTATCCATCAGATTAAGGATGATAGGCAGTGCTAAAATTTAACTGTCCCCATAGCTCCCTGCATGCTCTTCCAAAATTTAGAAGTATATCTTGGTTCTCGATCTGAAACGATAGATATTGAAATTCCATGTAGCCTGACAATTTTCTTAATATATAATTGAGCAAATTGATCCATACTATAGTTCATTCTTACTGGAAGAAAAGGAGGTGACTTTGTCAACCTGTCAACAATTACCCAGATGGCATTGTGCCTTTCGTTGACTTCAAAAAACCTGCCACAAAATCCATGGCTATTTGCTCCCATTTTCACTCTGAAATTTCCAATGGATTTAATGGTTCTGATGGCTTTTGATGTTCTGCTTTAACTTGCTGATATACAATACACTTCTCGACAAAGAGACCAATCCCCATTTTCATATTCCGCCATCAAAAGGTATCGCGGAGATCTCGATACATTTTAGTACCACTGGGATGTACAGCATACGGGGCATAGTAAGCTTTCTCTAATATTTCCTTTCTTATTCCTTCATCCTTTGGTACACATAATCTTCCCTTGAACATCAACGCATTGTCATCTACTATTGCAACACCTTTTCTTTTACTTGTATCAACTTTCACCTTGATTTTCCTCAAAAATGGACCGTTGTCTTGAGCGTCCTTGATTCGATCCCTAAGGGTAGGTTGTATCTTTAATGCTGCAATTTTTGCAGTAACTTGAGTTGGTGGAATGACAACTTCCAATTTCAATTTATCAAACTCCTTTCATCAATTGCGCTTGAGCTATGGATAAGGCAGGTAGTTGCCTCCACTGTCTTCCTACTAAGAGTATCTGTGACTTCATTAACTTTACATGGATGATAATAGATAGTGCAATCATAATCCTTAAATAACTCCAACCACCTTCTCTGCCTCATATTCAAATCCTTTTGAGTGAAAAAGTATTTCAAGCTCCTATGATCCGTATAAATATCGCACTTTCTTTCGAAAAGGTAGTGATGTCATATCTTTAGAGCGTGTACTACTGTGGCCAACTCTAGATCATGCGTAGGATAGTTTTGCTCATGTTGTTTTAATTGTCTCGAGGCATATGCGATCACCTTCCCAAACAGCATTAGTACACATACCAAACCTTGTTTGGATGCATTACTATATATAACGAATCCATCTCAACCTTTTGGTATAGCTAAAACTGGAGCTATAACCAGTTTCTATTTCAATTCTTGAAAGCTCTCCTCATATTTCTCAGTCCATTGAAATTTTACACTCTTTTCTGGTTAATTGGGTTATTGGCCCAGCTATTTTGTAGAATCCCTCGAAGAATCTCCAATAATAATCGGCTAGTCCCAAGAAACTACGAACTTTGCCTACATTCATTAGTTTGGATCAGTTTGTTACCGCTTCAACTTTAATAGGGTCCACTTTAATTCCTTGTGCCGTAACCACATGACCAAGAAAAACTATACGATCAAGCCAAAATTCACATTTCTTGAGTTTGGCATACAACTTCTCCTTTCGTAATGTCTCCAACACTATCTTGAGTTGTTCTTCATGTTGATCCTTATTCCTTGAATACACCAAAATGTTATCAACGAAAACAATGACAAATTGATCTAAATACTGGTGGAATACCCTATTCATTAAATCCATAAATACTACATGAGCATTTGTTAATCCAAAGGGCATTACCGTGAACTCATAATGACCATAGCAGGTTCTATGTGCTGTCTTTGGAATGCCATCTACCTTCACCTTCAACTGATGATAGCCTGACTTCAAATCAATTTTGGAAAACACTGTTAAACCCTTCAACTAATTAAATAGATCTTCAATCTGAGGAAGGGGATATTTGTTTTTTTACTGTCAATTGGTTCAATTCCCTATAATCAATACATAATCTCATTTATCCATCCTTCTTCTTCACAAAAAAAACTGGTGCACTCCAAGGAAATGTACTTAGTCGGATGAAACCTTTATCGAACAACTCCTGCAACCGTATCTTTGATTCTTGCAGTTCTTTTGGTGCCATCCTGTATGGAGCTTTAGACACTGGAGTTTCCCCAGGCACGAGCTCAATTGTAAACTCTAGTTTCCTATCAGGTGCGCCAGGTAAGTCATCAGGAAATACATCAATGAAATCTCTTACAATTGGCATATTACCAATAGTAAGCTCCAATTGCTGAGTTCCATATATACTCACTAGAAATCCTTGGCAAGATTTTTTTTAACATCTTTTCTACCTTCATGGCCAACATAAGTCGAGGTAAAGACTTTACTCGTACAGCAAAAAATAGAAACTCATCCTCCCGAAGCCTCTGAAAAACTACTTCATTTTCGAAACATCGAATGGTTGCGTGATTGCTTCCCAACCAATCCATTCCTAGAATAACGTCAAAGTCTTTCATGTCTAGGAGGTGCAGATCAGCTACAAATTATTTTCCTTCCATTACTAATTTTACTGCCCCAGCGAACTAATTGGTATTGAAAATTCTACTGGATGGGATGAAAATTTCTAGAACACTATCAGATTTTTCACATGCAGTACATGATTTAGCAATAAATGTGATGAAGATAAATGAATGAGTAGCTCCGGAGTCAATAAGAACTTGCGGGTAGTTCAAATATTGATAGAATACCTGCCTTCATATTTGGATCCTCTGTTGCCTCTTCTCGGGTTAAAGCAAAGACTTTCACTTTCACTTTCTTGCCCCGTTCATTATCCTTCTTAGGTGGGTATGCCTTGTAGTCCGGAGCAAAATGGCCTTCTTGGCCACATCGATAACACACATATTTCCTAAACAAGCACTCTTCTCCATGAGTCTTGTCGCACATTAGGCATCATGAAATAACTTTATTTGTTTTACTTGATCCTGATCCTAATCCTAATCCTAATCCTAGTCCTGTATTAGAATTCTTAAATTGTCCAAATCCTTTCCCTTTATTCAATCGATTCCACTTTCGTTTCCCATATGATTCATTATTCCTCTCAGTCATCCGATCCATTTCTAGACGATCAGAAATTGACTGGGCCCGCTGAAGCACTTCACTATAGGTGGTCATATGGTGAGATGCCATGATTCCTCCAATCTTTGGACACTGGCCTAATTCGAACCTCCTGGCCTTCTTTGGCTGAATATCGATAAGGTGTGTAGCATACCTAGAAAGTTGTTCAAACTTTCTTTCATACTCATCAAGCGACATATTTCCTTGTTTCAACTATAGGAACACTACCTCTCTCTAATCCATCGGTGATTGGGAATATTATTTTGTCATTACGTCTTCTTTGAACTGTGCCCAAGTCATAGCATATTGTTGTGCTTCCATTCTAGTGCGCAAAGTAGACTCCCACTAGTGACCTGCTGCTCCAAGCAGCATAAATTCAGCACATGATACCTTTTGTGTGTCAGTGTATGCCATGTGTTTGTAGATTCGTTATAGCCCTCTTAACCATTCCTCGACTACCAAAGGGTCTCCCTTGCTGTCAAAAGAAGGAGGTTTAAAACGGCAAAACTGCTCCACAATTGAACTTGTTTTGTTAGTATTTGCCAGTCCATTCTGAGGAGCTACTGCCTTCATCAGACCCCTAAACATAGCTGCTTGGTCTTGTTGTCCTGTCATTTCCTTTAGATTAACAAAATAAATTATCTTAAAAATGTTGAACAACACAGTAGCTCAATATATTCAACTGGAATTAAGAATTTTTATTATTAGTACTCTTTGAAATCAGGATATACAATAGTTCGGCAAATTTTAATTTTCAATAACATAAAGGAAAAGATATCGCAGTACTAAGGAAATGGAATCTAAGTTTCTAATCTCTATGAATTATGCAAATCTTCTTTAATGGAGCTTCATCTTCGTAGGAGTCTTCTATCTCAAGCCCGGACTCTATATCCATCTCAACCAGTGACTCAGGTTTTGGTTCATGCTTATGATCAAAATCATCCCCATGCTCCCATTCGAGATCTTCTTCTGGGTCTAATTCAAATTGAGGATCTGGATCGGGCTCGGGCTCAAGCTCGGCTTCATCACTGAGGTCATTCAGTATCTCCGACTGGGTTTCTAAGCTCTCACTCCACCTATCTAGAAGGGTCTGACAGTATATGCCAAACTCAGTCGTGTTTGGGTGCTCTGGAAGGTTACCTTTTAACATCTCATCCCTAACCATAACTCCCATGTCTCCCCCATTGAGGTGGAAGTAAGTGTATGAGGTTAATAATAGCCTCGATATGCGTGATTTCCAGTCCTACATCCATAGCTGTCATACATCTTTCATAGATATTTTGCACGTTCAACAAGTAAACGAGCCCAGTCAGTCACGTAATTCTCATAAGATTGAATAAATGGACCTACGGTTGAATGCTGCTCTACAAGCAGTGATTTTTCTAGCGGTCTGATAAATTCTAACCATGTCTGTCACATAAGGGTCCAATTATATTTACTTTTGTAGTGATATCAAAGTATATGTTATGCTCTAATGGTTTTAATAGAATTGCCAATCAATATACTCTCATGTATAATAAAATAATAGCATACATAACATATTTCTTTCTAAACATTCATTTATAGTCATTTCATAGAATTCAAGTTTAAATGATATATAAATCATGCTTGGAAATAAAATAAAACGTAACATTTCCTCCATACCTTGAGTTCATTGGACGAGTAGTAGATTGACGAGCGTTAAATGCCATGGGTTTTATTTTTAATATATATTTTTTTCCTAGAGAAAAATATTATCACGTATAAGACCATAAAAAAATGTAGATACCATTTTTTGCACAAAAGAAATATAAAATTACCATGGCAATGAGGCTTTGTTTTCACATCAACTAGTGCACTAGTAGCCAAAATTTCAACCAATTGTACACTTCTTTTTTTTTTAATCGATGCTTAGATTGTCATTGTTTAGGTTTACTAAATTTTCTAATGACACCACACTACTAATCCATATCAAGATTGATATTATATAATTAGATTTTTCACACACTTCCCAACAAAATCAAAATGTTTCACTACCATGTACCTTGTATAAAGTTGGTAATAATGATATAAATTCATTAATACTAATATCACATTGGTAAAAAAATAAAAAATAAATAAAAATTTACATTTAGGCAGAAACATTTACCTTCTATTAAACATGCAATTAAGTCTCTTTTTGAAAATATTAATTTAACATTATTTAGAAATTAAATATTTTAACAGTTTATTCAACGTAAATTCAATAAATTTTCAAATGTCATAATCGTAAAAATTTAACAGAATAGGAAATAAAATATCTTTTTTTCTCTCATTTAGATGACTAAGTCTTAAAAATAAATTATGATTCAAAGAAAAATAATTTATGCACGTAAATCACATTTTTTTTTTTTAACAAAATCATAAGGCATGATCTAAGTTAAATCATCTAAATGTTGGGACTAGAAATTTTGCACATAATTCATGTAATGAAATTTATGTTATACATGACGGTGAAAACTATATTTTTTTTTTCGATCTCCAGAAAGATAAATCTGGGCTCTGATACCATTCTGTAACACCTCAAATCCACTACCATTTTTTTTAAAAAATATTTGAAGTGTTACCAAAATCTTTCTTTTATAGTTTAAGCAGAATTTAACACTAATGTAGAAATTTTGATATTAAATCAATACGGTGAATTCAATAATTCAAAATAAAAATTCGAAGTTTATCTAGCTTAAAATACTATTGCCAATTTAACATGTTAAATAATTTAAATGTCGAAACTACTAAAATAACACGCATGGAATTGAACATAAAGTAAAATTATTCTTGAAATAGAAATTGGCAATAATCCTTTCTAAAACTTCTACTTGGTAACCCCATAAACATCACTCAGTTAATCTGCCACACGTCCACACGACTCATTCTAATCTAAAAATTTACTAAGAATGAGCATTTAAAAAAAAAAAATACCCAATAAGAAAAACGTGCTATTCTTATACATGATATAAATATAAAATGACATGGCATACCATCATTTATTAGATTTAGAGCAAACTGGTCGTGACATCTAATAGCTCAAAGAATTTCATATGAATTCCTATATCTCGTAGGATTTACATGCTCGACCAAATGGTCCATCCTGTAGGATTTAACATAAAAATCGACCTGAAGACCTTGAAGTATTTCGTGCAAAATCTATAAAAAATCAAGAAATAAGAATTAACCACTTGCACATTTCTTACCTCAAATGATATAAAATAAATAAAATCTGAAATGATTTGTGAAATAAACTGCTATTCTTTTTCAAAAGTATGAACGAGTTTAGACGTGAAATGTCAATGTTTAGGTGGGTAAAGAAAAGTTTCTCCCTATATATATATATTTATGTGTGTGTGCGTGTGTTTAGCAGAAACGTCTAAAAGAGATTCAATAGACCAATTAAATTTCAAGTCAATAATGAGGGATGTTTCAAAATCACTCATGGACGGTTGAGCGAGTTACAAATGTTAATTGAATGAATTTTTCATAAAATAATGATTGAATTGGTGTTTCAAATTCCAAGGAAGAAAATTGGTGTTTCAATTTATCATTTTATATTATATATATAATTATTACTATATTAATAAAATATAGAATTTAGAATACTTTTCTTTCTATTAAAATAACTCGAATATGACTAGTCCAAAATTATTTCTTCTTAAACCAATTTATGTTGTTTAACAGTAGCTACAAAATGAGTATAATAACTATTGACGTCAAAATTTGTAGATAGTAGTCTCGAGTCAACTTTAAGAAGAAGGGTGATCTTTCCAGTTATGAAAAAGGTTAAGGTATATTTGAAGAGGATCAAAATTGTGTAATGTCTTTGCTTCTAAGTTTACTTGTCCTTAAGGAAACTATTTCTCTGCTATTTATACATAACTATAACCGAAATTACATCAAATCAATCAAATCAAGAACAGGATCGAGCTCGAAAGTCCGGTCGATGAACTCTCCTGTGATTGGTCAACGAGGTCGGTGCTCATGTGTCAATATTTTCTCAAGTAATGATGACCCCAAGTGATTTGAATGTTCAAGGCCTTGGATTGATGGTTTTGGGTGGTGACAAAATCACCCTCTGCAAGTGTAGATGATTGAGAGGATAATGTGACAGGAGGCAATCATGATGTCTCCTGAGATTACGACGGTATTATACCGAGCTAAAGCACATAGCCAAACTCACATCTGCCTGAGGTGAAGCCTGCGAATGACAATTATGAGACCAGAGGTCGATCTTCAACAATATCGATATATTTTTATCAACTTTTGGAATACTTAAATATTTAACCCAAATAACTTACGATAATTTCAAAAAGTATACGTACGCAAAATAAATCATTTATACAAATAAGTGGGTCCTGTTTATTACTTCAACTTTTGAACTTTAGTGTGACATCAAAGTTAGTCATGGACTATTTTATTTGCTAAATTACCAACATTGAATTTAGCCCACACGGAATTAAAATTTAAAATTCAAAGTGTTACACTCGTGGCCCAATCCTCTTCCTTGGATGGCCATAATTGAGAGAAAGCAATTGTGAATCCATTTACTTACCTATTGGGCCTCTACTTTGATCCCTATATTAACCTAGTTACACTTACCATATTTGGGCCATTATTACTTGATAAATGGGTCTCTTTTCTCTCTATGTGAGAGGCGTCCTCTGCCTCTCTCTTGTTCGGCCGATTTTGTGAGATTTTCTTCTACTCTTTCTGTATCTTTTGATCTCTACCTATAGTGGTCGTAATATATGAGATATAATGCAAATTTGTGGTCTCCTAAGTGAACTATCTCATTGACAACTGGAAGTGGAAGCTTAGTTATTGTTTTGGGTCATTGTTGTCGGGTTGTGATATTAGAAGTTGGAAGAAACTGAGCCTGGGCAAGCTTTGGTGCTCAATATATGTTCAACAACAACCTCAATGAGCCTAAATAGCATTACTCATATAGAATATATATATGAGGCTAATAAATGTCATCAATTAAATATTTTGCAACTTTTTTCTGCTACAATCATTTTTTATTGTTTGTTATATCTACAAAAATATATATAAGCTTTTATGCAACAGACTACCAACATTGCAAAATAATATATTAGCAACAAGCGTTAAAAATATTATTGTCGAATCTAACTTAGTTAGCTAACGGGAATATACATCTACTTATTGTTGCAATAAACCCATTTTAGCAACACACTAATGAATATTGTTGTTTATATGTTACATAATGCTACTTTTCTTGGAGTAGCACTTGGACTCCTACGCTAAAGTCTTTGTTATTTAAAGTAAATTCCTTAACTTAGATGGTAAATACATGAAAAAATAACAACTATTCATCTATGCGTCACATTAATGGATCATAAAGTAGAAAAGTAGATTCCCTTCTATTTTCCCATTCCGACAAACAAATTATCCTCGTTTTTTGTTTACATCCCCTATGGGAATGACTGAGTTCCATCTATGGAATGGTCAATATTTCATTTCTAGCAAATTTTATGCAGAGAAACACTTTCATATGTATCATTTTTTTATGAAGTACATTCCTTTCTCAGTAAACAAGCAATGGAAATTGTTCTTAAACCAATTTTCACCTTTCTCCTTTTTACAAAACGGTGGAGAATCTAATTATCAGCCATCATTTTTCTTTCTATCCTCTTTCTTTAAAAACCAAATGCAACTAAAGGATTTTTTTGGATCTAAATATGAAATTTTTGCTCATGGGCGGGGGTCAAAAAATGAGTATATATATTAGCGGCTGGTCGACAATCACTCAAGTTGTTACGTGCTCATCTGGATCCATTCTAGCTCATTCAAATTCTTGGATAAGTTCCTGTATGCATAGCATGGTATAGGATTTTCGCTTTGTTTCTTTTCTTTCTATTCTAGTTTCTTTTTTCTTCGTGATAAGGACAAATAAAGTATCTATTCTATTCAGTACTATTGTTGCTTTTCTGATGTCCTATGGTGGGGTTCAATATTTAGTTTCCTTTTATGGGTCCCAGACTCCCATGTGAATGTTATTCTTATTTTTTCTTGGTTGGATTGGGTGGCTTTTGTGCTACTCTTTTGTTTAGATTTGGAATATGAAAAAAGCCCTGCTTTCACGAACAGGGCCAATGTGGCCCTATTCGTGCGTACCCTATTGACAGGGGGTCTGTGGGCATAGACCTTTGCTAGTAGGGGCACCACATGTGCCTCCTGGATGGATAGGGCCCCGTTGGCCCTGTTCATTTACAAACATCCATTAAAAAAATAGGTAAAATGGTTTTTTTCTTTTTATGGTACAAGGAACTTGAAATTCTCCTTTGTTTTGAGATGGAAAAGTAGATTCCTTCTATTTTCCCATACCGACAAACAAATTATCCTTGTTTTCGTTAATGTCGCTATGGGAATGAGTGCCATCTATGGAATGGTCCACATTTCATTTCTCGCAGTTTTATGTTGAGAAACACTTTCGTATGTGTCATTTTTCACGAAGTACATTCCTTCTTGGTAAACAAGCAGATGGAAATTATTCTTCAACCAATTTTCTCCTATCTTGATTTTTCAAAACAATGGAAATCTAAAATTATTAGCTATCATTTTTCCTTCTATCCTCTTTCTTAAAAAAAAACCAAACGAACCTAAAGGATTTTTTGGGATCTAAATATAAAATTTCTGCACATAGGGGAATAAAAAAATGGCTATATTTATTAGCAACTAATCGACGGTTGCTCAAGTTGCTGCGTGCTCATCTAGATTCATCCTAACTCACTCGAATTATTGTATTCGTTCCTGTATGCATAGCATAGTATAGGATTTTTGCTTTGCTCCTCTTTCTCTTCCATCTTTTTTCTTCTTGATGAGGACAAATAAAATATCTATTCTATTCAGTACTATTGTTCCTTTTCTCATGTCCAATGGTAGGGTTCATTTTTTAGTTTTCTTTTGTGGGTCCCAAACTCCCAAGTGAATGTTATGCTTATTTTTATTTGGTTGGACTAGCTGGCTTTTGCACTACACTATTGTTTAGATTGGGATTAAAAAAGAGCCATAATGCACGGACAAGGCCTATGTGTGCCCCTAGTGGAAGGCGGTCTATGCAGCCAATAAGGGTTCCCACAACGTAGGCCCTATCTGTGCACCCCTAGTGGCAGGGGGTCTGTGCAACAAATAAACAGGCTCACTCATAGCCTTGTATGTTTAGAAAAACACATTAAAATTGGGTAAACTGGTTTTTTTCTTTTTATGCCAGAAGAAACTTGAATTTTGTCCTTTACTTTGGGATGGAAAAGTAGATTCCCTTCTATTTTCACGTAACTACAAACAAATTATCCTTCTTTTTTTGTTTATATCCCCTGTGGGTTAGAGAAACACTTTTGTATATATCATTTTTGACAAAGTACATTCCCTTCTCGATAAACAAGCAAAGGAAATTATTCTTCAACCAATTTTCACATTTCTCTTTTTCACAAATCAATGGAGAATCTAAAATTAGTTGTCAATTTCTTTCTGTCCTCTTTCTTACCAAACCAAATGCATCTAAAGGATTTTTGGAGACTAAATATGAAATTTTTGCTCATGTGGAAATCAAAAGATGAGTACATATATTGGGCGGTTGCTCGATGGTCGCTCTAGTGGTTGCACACTCACTGAATCCACCATAATTCACTCAAATTTCTAGATCCGTCCCTATATGCATAGCATAGGATAGGATTTTTGCTTTGCTCCATTTCTTTCTCGAGATAATAGCCCAAATGGTCACTTAACTTTGCAAAAGGTCCACAGGGGTCACTGAACTTTGAAAATTACTTCATTCATCACAACTTTTTATTTTGCAGCTCCATTAATCATTGAACTAACAGTCAATACAAAAATTGACAGAAAGCTTACGTGGCTGCATACGTGGCTTGATGGGTCGGTGGATGCATGTCAAGGAAGTGCTACATATGTGGATCTTTTTTAAAATGAAATTACATTTTATATATATGAATGGAAAAATCTGAATCAACCCATCTTTTTCAGATTTTACATAAGAAAATCCCCAATCTCCCTCCTCAAAGTCAACCACCATTAGTAGTCACTGTAAACCGCATCGTTGCCTTCCATAGCCACCATCACTTGCCTTTGTCGCCTTTCCCACATCCCCATCGTAGAAAAATACTAAGTAAAACTACCCTAATGAACTGTTATAATTAGTAGTATAACATATAATAGCAAATCCGCACATCAACAGAGAAAAAGGAAAAGAAAAATGACAATGATAAAGGAAATTAGCACACAGATTTATGTTAATGGCTCAATGAAACCCACATACACAAAAAAAGAAAATAAATCGAATATAAAACATGTTTCTTTTTCCTCCAGATGTCGTCGCCTCGTTCCCACATCTCCTTTTCAATAGCTTTCTTGATGATTTCAAAGCTGCCTTCTTTTTCATTATCATTTATAATTTAACAAAGTTTTACCTATAGTTTGTGTGGGCACCGGCTCCATTCCGGTCCCCCTAGTAATGAGCAAAAACATTACAAATAAGTCAAAAAACACAAGTTCCTCCAAAACACGATACTAATATTGATTCCTGTCAAAAAGGTAAACTTTTTGTGGGAAGCCCAGAAGGGATTTGGTGGTGGAGGAGAGGAAATTGATGGCTGAGATTATTGGAGTAGAAGGAGTGGTATAGCCAACGGTTTACAGTGACGCTGGAGATACGATTTACGGTGATTGTCGGTGGTGGTGACGGTGGTTGATTTTGAGACAATTAATCTAGTTGTGCAAAACAAGTTGACAAAATAAGTGTTGGCAAATTCTTGATTTTTGATTTCAACGATTTGAAAAAGTGTTTTTGAAATGATTGATGTAGATGTTGCTTTGTAAACCAATTTTGTCATCCAATTTTATACAAGTAGCATGACTCATTTTGAGGAGGGAGATTGGGGATTTTCTTCTATAAATATGAGAGAGGGATGATTTGATTTAGATTGTTCTTTTGTTTTTTAGCCCCCGTTTGAGCTACATTATTGTAAAAATAAGAATGAAAAATATAATTGTTATGAGCCCCATACAATAAATAAAAAATCAAATATGATAACTTAATGTGATGAATAACATTCATATTTTTCATTTTAATGAAGAAATAATGAGTTCAAACAGGGCTTTAATAAAATGTGTTTTAATTTTAAAAAATCAATGTGTATAGTACTTGTTTGACATGACACCCTCCAACTGACACATCAAGCCACGTATTCAGCATGTTTGCATTCCATCAATTTTTGGACGGATTGTTAGCTCAATTACTAATGGGATTACAAAATGCAAAGTTTAGTGATGAATGAGATTATTTTTAAAATTTAGTAATTCTTTGTAGAACTTTTGCAAAATTTAGTGACCATTTGTATTATTATCCCTTTCTTTCTCTTCCAGTTTCATTTTTTTCTTCTTGATGAAGGCAAATAAAGTATCTATTTGCTTTTCCCATGTCCAATGGTGGGGTTTGTTAGAATTTATTAATTGAGAAAACACTCCATAATAGGAGGAAGACAAACCTCCAGAGGAGGGATTGGAGAATATAATCCAATGATTTATTAATGAATACAATGGCTCTATTTATAGAGAAAAAGACGAGTAATTAACTGACTAATTTGTTGATTAATAGGCTAATCACTAACTAATTAACAAATAAACATGAGCTGAAATATTCTGGAATTAACTGGAATGTATTTCTAACACGCCCCCTCAAGATGACTATGGAGATCAACAATAGTTCATCTTGAAGATTAAAGAATTTTGGCTCTGCTTCATTTTGAGATGATGCCTCCATTTCTCAATTCCAGCCATATGTCACCAGATCTGATGAAGAAACAAGAAATAGTAGAGGCTTTGACCATCCATAAAGATCTCTGAAAGTTCATAGAACCAAAATATGAAAGAGGAGAAATTTTATTGCAAAGAATCAAGGACGAATTTTGATGTTGCTGCCACCATTTTCTGCAGACAGGAACTCAACCTTTGCCTAGAATAACACTTTCCAGAATTATGCTAAAATAGAAGAAATCAGAGATCTGCTTTCGTTTGAGCAAAACACAAAAAAGGAGGATGAATTAAATCTTAGAAACGAAAAAGCAGCAGGAAGAAATCTCTGCTCTGATACCATGTTAGAATTTATTAATTGAGAAAACACTCCATAATAGGAGAAAGACAAACCTCCATGGGAGGGATTGGAGAATATAATCCAATGATTTATTAATGAATACAATGGCTCTATTTATAGAGAAAAAGACGAGTAATTAACCGACTAATTTGCTTATTAATAGGCTGATCACTAACTAATTAACAAATAAACATGAGCTGGAATATTCTGGAATTAACTGGAATGTATTTCTAACAGTTCAATTTTTCTTTTCCTTTTGTGGGTCCCAGACTCTCATGTGAATGTTATTCTTATTTTTAAGAAAAAACCTGTGTACAGCATTCTTCACACTCCCTCACAAAGGGGGGTCCATGATTATTTTAATCATGAACCCCACACACATGCATAATCGTGGACCCCACCCACTTGCATGTGTGTGTGTATGAAAAAAGTTGTGAACAATATGCTGTACCTACAGCAGAACCCTATTTTTAATTATTTGGACTAGGAGGCTTTCGTACTAGTCTTTTGTTTGGATTGAGATTTAAATGTGGGGAAAAGGGTCTTTTTCTGGCAGTAAATTTCTCTGAATTGGAATGGAAAAGTATATTCCCTTCTATTTTCTCATACGCGCGAACAAATTGTCCTTGTTTTTGTTTACGTCCCCGTATGGGAATGAGTTTCATCTATGGAATAGTCAATATTTTATTTCTCCAAAATATTATATTGAAACACTTCAGTATGTGTCATTTACGATAAAGTGCATTCTCGTCTCATTAAACAAGCATTGGAAATTATTCTTCAAACAATTTTCACAAAACAATGAAAAATCTAAAATTATCCGCTGTCATTTTCTTTCTATCCTCTTTCTTACCAAACCAACGTGCCTAAAAAACTTTTCGGAACTCAATATGAAATTTTTGCTCGTGGAGGAGTCAAAAAATGAGTATATATGTTGGGCAGCTGCTCGAATGGCCATGTGCTCACTTGAATCTGTCCTAACTCACTCGAATTCCTAGATCCACCCTGCTTGGAAACATAAATGTGGAGATGAATATGATTGATCACAACCCAATGCTTAATCCAACTTGAGGTTGTTTGGAGAAAGTAAATTGTTAGAGTTTGAGTAAGATTTTACAAATCTCAAACCTTGAGTAAATGGGTTGAAGAGATAGCGTGCAAGTATTACTAATGAAAGAAGCATACTCTCGAGTACTTTGTGGTTTTATTCCTTGATACTTGGAGTCAATTTGATATGTTGGACACACTAATAAGTAATATCGCATGCAGGCAGTTCGGGGTGGCATTTGAACGCATTTGAATGTGGATAGGCCGTGATCGGTTAATGCCATGAACGAGGGTTAAATATGACATTGTCTTAAAGAGTAAAATTGGCATATAACTTTGAGCACGAAATCTGAAAAAATTCGCATTAAAGTAAAAGTCTCAATCGAGCAATATTATTAAATTATAACCTGTACCCGCTAATACTATTTAAAAATATAATAGATTATGAACACTTGAGAGGCAACTGATACATGATATACGTATTGCAAGTAATTGGACCACGGTCCTTTGATAATGACAGATTTTGTCTCGACTGGGCCACAGTCATTTGATAAAGACAGATTTTGTGATTCTTCGTTCGGATTTTGTGTGACTATAATAATGACGATTTTATAAACTTATGATATTAAAAAATGCTAAATTAGATAATGTGAAACTCGTTTCCTCTCGTCATTCTCATAATAAGTAGTAAAAGTACAAATCTTAGTAATTCTGCAAGACTGTCTATAAATGCACTAAGCTCACTTGCAATCCTGCACATAACGAATTTTGTTTTTGTAAGTCTTTGCATTCGTGTGCTATCAAACGAGAGAACAATCTTAATGGATCCTAGTTTGTATGAAGCTGTACAAGAGGGCAATCTTAATGCCATTAGAGAAAAGAAGGAACTTGTCAGCACCAATCAGTTGACACCAAACAAGAATACTGTACTTCACGTTGCTGCCCAGTTTGACAACTCCATGGAATTCGCATTAGAAATCCTTAAGATAGATGGATCCTTACTCTGTGAAGTGAACTCAGATGGTGAGACCGCGCTCCACGTTGCAGCAAGAAATGGCAACAAAGATGTTGGGGAGCAGATGATGAGATTTGCAAAGTCGTTAGATGAAGATCCTGAAGCCGGAGGCAGAGGTGGAGCGCTCAAAAAGCTGCTATCATGCAGAAATAGAAATGGAGACACTGCACTGCATGAGGCTATAAGGAATAATCGTCCATCTATGGTCGATTTGATGACAAAAGAAGACCCTGACATTGCAAATATAGCGAATAATGAACTGGAAACTCCATTGTTTCTTGCCGTTGATATCGTTCAAGGTTATGAAAACTGGATAATGTCTGTGAATTACATATTGGAAAATTGCCCATCACCGGCTTACACTGGACCAAATGGAAAAACTGCTCTGCATGCTGCGGCTTCATATAATCAGAAACGTAAGTCTTTAATTTCATTAGTAGCAATTCTTGTGTTCTTTAAGAAGAAGATGCTCTTGGAGCTTAATGTAGGCTAAAGAGAGTTGGACTATTTCATGTGGCCTTTCTAATATTCAAGGGAAATTTTTGCGTAGTCAATACTCCAATCTCCATAAAAGGACCTTCTTATTAGTTTTTTCTTGATTTAGGAATTATTTTGATGGTAACTTTTAGATTTCTCTCTTCATAAGATTTTATTACGGGAATTTTGACATTTCCTCCATGACTTGAATTTTGGTTTCATTGTATAAATCAACCACTTGCTAGTTGGACAAAATAGATAATTGTGTAGACTTTGAGTTTATTTTTTCTCCAATTCTTGGTATTCATTGTGAATCAATGAGCTCTGTTGCCAAATTCTACGGTATTCTCGTGAATCAAAATAAAATTAACAGTCTTTCGGTATATGTTTTGTGTTCATCTTTCTAGTACATGCTTTTTCTGCATGAGAACTGCTTTATTGCAGCCTAGATAATGCCTAATGCTCACTCAAAATTTGATGAATGCAGAAATCTCAGAAAATTTGTTGGCAAAATATCCTACTGTAATAATGGAAGTAGATGATTGTGGATGGAGTGCTCTCCATTATGCTACACTATGCGGATCGAACGAAGTAGCAGAGAAACTATTAAAGGCTGATAAATCAATAGCATACATAGCTGCAGAAAAAGATAATGATAAGACAGCTCTTCATATAGCAACTTGTAGGGGAAAAGTAAATGAAATTGAAGAGATTTTAGCATATTGTCCTGATTGCTGGGAGATGGTTACTGGAGATGGCCAAAATATTCTACACCTTTCCGTGAAATTTGAACAACGAGAAGCATTTAATTTTATCATGAAAAAATCATGGGTTGGCAACCTCATTAACCAAAAAGATGCAGAGGGAAACACACCCCTCCACGTATATGCTTCAACTCCCCTCTTCCGCGGCCGTGATCTTGTAAACCATCCACGAGCAGAGACGAATGCTTTGAACAAGAAACATATGACGCCTCTTGATGTGATAAGGTTTTCCAATGTTCATTCATTGGGAAAGGTAACGAGAATCTCCTTTCAATTTTTTAGGTTTTTTCATTTTTTAATTTTTGAATGAAACCACTTACTTAACTTTCACTTTATATCTTATACAACGTGTAAAAACAAATTGAAGGGTGCTAAAGGAATGTGTTATTATCTTCATATCATAGTAATGTGCCAAGTCGAACTAGCGAGTTTTCTGGTATAAGTGAGATACTTGAAATCGAAACGACATAGGGCAAATACCTTCTTTTCCTATTATTGGTTTTAGGACTAACTTTTTTTTGGTAGGAAAAACTACAGTTCAGGACAATATTAAAGAAGAAAAATAAGTGAAAATCTTGTATATTATGTGTACCAAACATGTCTTGATGCCTTGATGGAAAATGAGGATACCGGAATTGAAGTTTCTGTGTCTAACGGAAGTGTCTACCACAGACAATGCAGCTCATGGATAATTTTTCTTTTTCTCTTTCTTTTTTTCTTTTTTTTCTCTAGTTTATCTTTTTGTCCCTGATTCAACTCCTTTGTTTGACACAATGCAGCGTTCCGTTATTAGGGAATTAAAAGCAAAAGGTGCGATTTCTCAAAATAGTTTGCTATTGAAGAAGGAAGGTTATCTTGAAAAAAAAGATGTGGCTCCTATGGATATTAGAAAAGCAGCCAACACTCATCTGCTAGTGGCTACTCTCATAACAACAGTAGCATTTGCTGCTGGATTCACCATTCCAGGTGGGTATGACGGAAATGATGGCCCAAACGAAGGCCTGGCAATTTTATCAAGAAAAGCAGCTTTTAAAGCGTTCATTATAACAGATTCATTAGCTATGGTTTGCTCTGCTTCGGCTGTTTTTCTCTACGTCATTGGAGCAATTTCCCATAACAAGTTGCAGCGGGCGCTCTGGTATTCGTCTGCTTCAGAGCTTGTTATTGTTGCCATGGGGGCGATGGTAATTGCTTTCATGACCGGGTTGTACACGGTGTTAGAACATTCTCGAGAACTTGCAATCATAGAATGTGTCATTTGCAGCTTCTGCCTTCCTTTTTTCTACTTGTTGAAAAATATACATTTGAAAGACTTTCTAAATGACTTGTAAGTTTATGCAACTATTCTGTTTTATGCCTACTCTGTTGGACATTGTTTATATCTTCGTATTATGCCATAAGTACCCTAATCTGATGTTCTAAATTTCCATTATAATCCGCAGGATGATGTTCTAAGCCTACTATCCACATTTTTTAAAAAGATGATTATCAATCAATGTTAACTACCAATAAACTGACAAGTTGAGGATATTCACGCTGTTACGAACACAGTTTGTTCGTAAATGAAAGTGGAAAAATATAGAAATGAATAGAGAAAATTATTAGATCCTTTCAGGAAAACTATAGACCTCCCAAATTACTAGTTTTCAAGGAACCAGTCCCCTCCCAATGACGACATAAAGTTCCAAATGATCATCTAGGTACTATTCATTGACTGTAATTCTAATGCAAGATGAAACATACATTTTCACGTAAAAGTAAAGAACGTTAATTGATTAGATATTAGAGACCACGAGTCTAACAAGTATCCAAGTAGATGCTGACAAATGACAAGAAGCATGACTTGACAAATGACAAGAAGCATGACTCGAACGCACGAAATTTAACTCCCGTTTGAGCCACTGCATCCTTTCGGTTTATGAGGTTATGGGCTACAAGATTTGCTCAAGATAAACATGAAGGTCATCTTCCTTAAATTCCATGGCAAGGTGTCGAACATTGTGGCCTTCACTGGCGAACATTTTCAAAAATCAAGACATTGTTTTGAAATCTCTTCCATTATCTCAAAATGTACGTTAGCATAATTGTTTTACTGAATTTGATTACTCTCCATCTCTATTCATCAAAAAGATTACAAATGTCATCTGTAACATACAGGAGGTATGATTAAACTCCAACAAGTGCGTAACGGAAAGGATTCTTTATAATTAATATCCAAGGAAAGGAATAAAATGTTGCCAATAGTATTTCACAATTTGCATTTGCACCCAAAAAAGGTGTTTATCAGGTATCAAGAATTCGTAGTCTTCTTTGAAATGGAGGAATGCAATGGTGGTGCTGGATTACCTCCAATCTGAGAAAGAAAATCAAGATCGAACAAGACCTTTGCAGCGAGCATAAGAAAGATAAGTACGAAAAGGATGGCAGAAAATGCCCTGGAGAAAATCACAACCTGGAACCATCCATTTTGAGATTCAGAAACCAGAATAAAGGATGAGAAATTTACCTTCAATATAGCATTATTGAAGTTCAATGCTTACCCATTTAAACATGTATCCATGATCATCATTCCAGTATATGGAATGTTCATGCCAAATATGCCGGCTACCAAAGAATAAATAGATAAACATACAGTTCCAGTAACTGGGAAAGAGATCCAAATGTAGCGACTCGATAAGGAGAAGGAATTTATAAGTTCAATGAAACAAGCGGTACGACTAAATAGATAAAACCTCATAGTTGTCAAAATATTTGTGAATATGTAGATAAGCTGAAAAGAAATTCAGGAAAAATACCATGTAATTTAACCATGCGTGTAACAAACCTGAATCAATTGATTTTGATGATTATCCAGCTGAAATGAAAATGATAAAAAATTGTTCAGTGGTTAGATTGCTATGCATTCGAGACGTAAATGTTATCGATCAAACAAAGTTGCGGGCAATTTTTCTACCTGAATGTTGATGCAGTCTTCTGTGTTATCAATATATTCACACAGCTGCAAAATTTCAACTAGAGAACGGTCAAAATTGAGAGGGAAAGAAGATAGTGATCTAAGATGTGGCATTAACTTCCCAGGTAGACCACTTGAATAGTGAATATTATGCTTGGCGAAGTAAATCATAAGAAGACCGTACCATGATAATGGTTCTTCATTCCATTCCAAACACAGAAAATAGTTTAATCAGATTAGTGTTTGCTCTAGGCTTCCTTTGGATCTTGGAATTCAGTGTGCAAAACACTACATAAACCTTTTCCAGACTTCAGTTCTAAGAAAAAACACAAATTAGAGGCATATATAAAATTTTTATTCCATTTTCATGACGTTCAACAAGAATTTATAAAACATAATTCCAGGAGACATCAGCAAATTTCTATTTTCCATTTCCATGACGTTCAATAACAATCAAAAGTTCCCAAATATAATATTATTTTGATATAAATGACAATTTCTTTCACCATTATGCGCCTTTTCACTTTCCTCCATGAATTCCCAAGATACGAACAGTCCACGTTTAGAATTAAAATGTGGAGTGGCAGCTCCAAAAATACTCACATTTAACAGACATCCCAAAGACCCTTGTTTTGAAAGAAAAAATAAAAACGTCCATGCTGGGAAACAAACTGTAACCACGAAATAAAGATAACATTTTTTTCTCAAAATAAATAAATGATAGACATACAGTAGTTAATTTGTTCAGAGTGCCATCAATTTGCATGAAGTATGCCTGCAATGAGAAAAGCATTCGTTACCAAATGTTTCTGGTATATCATAACCATCATATAGTCTAATTTGTTACCTCAATAACATCCAAGTTCCTCAACATCATTCTTGTCTCCACGAACTGTTGCTATACTAGCCCTACTGGCTCTAGATATCTTTGAGCCTGTAGTAGGCGATCCAAGGAACCAACTAGCAGCACCTGAGCCACTAACAGATTATGCACCAGCCAACTTTCTAGAAAGGTAAAGGTCTTCCATATCATCATAATCGTCCAAAAGTTGTTCAAGCTCATCCCTCACCTGCAATCCATTACAAGAACAAAACCAGAAGTGTTGAATACCACAATCCCACGTTGAGATTTTCAAAATGCATTAAGGGCTATGAAGTGAAGCAAAGCTTTTTAATTATTAGATGAACTCCAAATCTAAAGTACATAAGTACGTGTAGACATTTATGTTGAGATATCATGAAGCATCTAGGGTGCGACCATTCATGTATTTGAGCAGTTACCAGAAACTGGCCATACATGCAACTCTGTACAAGCTTCAAATAATAAACAAAGTGCTCCCATCTCTCTTTTACATAGTTCATATAGTTATATTCAACATTTTTGTCAGCCCTAAAAAGCCAAGATGAGAAAGCCACACGCCTGAAAATCCATCTTCTATTCAACCATGTCAGCGACTTATTGCTGAAAAACAAGAACAAATACAAATTTCATTTTGATAATGCTATTAATGAGCCCATAGGCTTACACTTGAATTATAAGAAACATTGCACTTGTTTATCAATTTCAATGAGGATTTATACATATTCCAAACTGGTTCATTTCCCTTGTCAATCACTTCTATGATATTATTCTATTAATTTAAATAGTTGAATTGGAATTGGTTTCACTTTTTTGTTATCTTACTACCATATCAATATTTTTATCTTAGAACCTCGTAGATTACTTTCACCAGCTACGGAAGATTATAGGATAAAAAATCAAGGAAAATGAGATGAAAAGCCTAAATGCTGAGGGCAAAAAACAAAACGCACTTATTCGGCAGTAATTATAGCCTTGATATGTTGCACTAATCCACAATCACGTGCATCCAAGAGGAAAAAAAATGTAAATTAATAACATTATAATCAAATTTAACTGTAATTCCGTGATGCAGATCCAAAACTGAGGATATGACACTATTTATGAAAATTCAATACAAAAGACATGCCAAAACGAAATGAGAAGAATGCTATCAATTCTGAACTAAAAATCATAAATAAAATAAAAATAAATAAATAAATATTATGAGGGGAAGAAGCTTTAAACTACAGATTTAAAAATTCAATCTCTTCTCTTTAAAATTATATCTTTGAGTGAATAAAATGAAGCTTAAATAAAATGGAGCTTAATTTTGAACTCCAATCCCCCCCCCCCCCTTTTTTTTGGGGGGGGCAAAAA
>NW_019245613.1:341867-369651 GCF_002742605.1 Olea europaea var. sylvestris
CCCCCCCCCCCCCTTTTTACTAGGGCTGGACAAAACTCCGAAACGAATCGGACGACCCTAATAGACCCAAACTGAGCAGTTCTTCTTAAGTTAAATATCCGAACGGGTGTCTGAATCGAGAATCGACAGTTTGGTTCAGTTCTTGGTCTAAAGAACCGAATAAGAACCAAATCTCCCTAGTTTTTTTATTTATTTATCTTAAATAAGCCAAATTATTTTTTCCTAAATAAATTTACTAACTCATAAATTTAGCCCAAACCTAAAATACGATTTTCCTATTTCTTATTTACAGCCCAAGTCCAACATAATCAAATTGACCTAAATTTTACCAAAATCTATTATTCTACCGTAGTGTCATTTCTACAGTTGTGGAGAAATTGAATTGGAAGCTTGGCTATACCTCTCTTCATTATTGTCAGTTTGCTAACTTTCTCTTCATGTAATTTTAACAATCAAACCTTTGAACAACTCAATAAAGAGTAGTGCAAAAAATACCTAAGATTTGGTTATGTTATTTTGTAAAAGCTGAGATTAAACATATTATTAGTTGAATTAATTCAACGTTCACTAAAAACAAAAACAGCATTTTGCAACTTTCAAAAAACGTTATTAAAGACCTTTTGCAACGTTTGGACGTATGTAGCAAACCTCAGTGTTGTTGTAGTGGAAGGATACGGCAACGTTTAAAAAAACATTGCCGTAAGTGTTTCGCAACATTTTTATTTTTATTTTTTTTACAGTAATTTATGTAAACTGACTCGCAAAATTGAAAATGACAAATTTTGGAATTGCATAAAAATTGATAATTTCATTACAATTTTTTGAATACATAACTAGTGGGTGAACGTGCAATTGGTTAATGTTGAAAATATATATATATGTAAATTTTAGAGAAATTGGTATCTAATGATAACAAGAAATTACAGACCTCTGATTTAGGAAGAATATTCAGACCATGATCATTTCTTTCATCTAGTATTCCACCTGCCATCATATTCCTGGCTTCTTCTCTGATCAACACCAGCCTTACAAGCAGCTTCCGATCAGGAACAACAGGATGAGATTCCATTGTCTGCAAAAATAATGGTTGCATGGAACCATAAACGGCAAGTTGGTATAAATTGAAGGAATTTTATTCAAGAATGCTAAGTTAAATGGTATCCATAATCAAACAGCATATAAGGGATCATAGTGAGAACCAAGAAACGAAAACGAAGAGCATGATGATACAATGATTGTACAAAAATGTTAAGACTACAAAAATTTAAAAAATCGGAAACAGAAATTAAGAAAATATGTTGAAAATTTATTTTACCTATTTTGGGGGTGGGGTAGGGGGGCAACGGTTCAAGAAACAAAACTGCTTCATAGGGTGACCTAAGCCAAGAAATAAATTATTAAACATATTCAAGTTCAGGTATCAAAGAATGAGTAGTCATGATGCAATTTCATACTGATGAAACTAAAATGTCACCCTACATGGTGCTCTTATAATAAACTGCATTCATCAAAGAAATAGCACAACCAGAGTGAAAATTCAAATAATATTTAATAACTTAGAAACAAGTATTTTGGCAAAAAACTTCAGTACAATCGTTCAATGATCTATCACAAAACATTAGGTCATTAGATGGATGAACAGGAGTGTAATGAAATAAAATGTTTTGACTTCAGAACAATAAATGTTATATAGATGTCGTGAGACATTATATCATCTTTCAATAGGAAGGTTATGCATTTTGTGCTAAAAACAAATATAACACGAAGATTTATGGTGCCACTCAATAAACATGAGATATGATAGAAGATGAACCCACAAAAAGTCCAACTGCATGTGAGGTAAATAATGCTTAATGTCATGTAAAGATTGTATCATCCAATTGATGTCCACCCTTCGTCAAAGAAAAATTAAATATTTGCAGGGAATTGCTAAGATTTTACAGAACAACTGTCACTATAGCATGGTAATATCTGGGTGTGAATCAGATGTAATTATGAATTGAGCTATAAGCTGATTTCTATTGGCACAACTATCCACAATGGAAATCCAGTACTGTTCTCCCATTTCATTAGTTCCATCATTTGAACCAATTTGGTCTAATTTAATCTAATCAAAACCTGGAAACTGGCAGAAGGAAATATGTGTCACGACCATAATTTCACACAGTTGAGATATAAAAGCAAAGCATGCATATTTTAATGGCTACCTCCAGAAGATCATCTGCCTGGTTAGCTATATCATACAAATTGGCCCCTGGAAAATGAACTTTTGTATTATTCTCGCTTTGAAATACACCACCACCACCAGCTACTCACCCGAGTAATTCGTGTCTGCTTTCTTTTTGGGGAGTTCTGCAGAGAAGGCCAATCAATTGAACCTACAGAAGGATGTGACAGAAAGGCTCTTCCATTAGCCTGAGTTTAAGATGATATTATATAATGGAGTCAAATAGTGGTTGAGTTCACAAGGACTCTCACATGAGGGGGACATTCTTTGGTGAGATGGGATAACACGGTCTCCTTAATCATCTCCAAGAGGGACTTCTTCCGAAAAGAAATAATTGATAAATAAATGTATTCCACCATACTAATGTTTCGATAAAGCAATAGTCTGAATGAAAAAAATAAAAAGTAAGCAACCAGCCATAAACAAAATTAAAAGAATAAGGATGTTGCACTAAATAATGCATAGTTCATCCAATAAACTTAAGATGAGAAAAATGGTGCCACGTCTGTCTAAATTACAAATGGATATTGCTATTTTAAAACACAACAAACAGGCATTATTGTGGCCACTAAAACCAGAATCCCAAGCCAAATAACTTTCTATCAGAAGTTCATGCCAATAGAATAAACATATTCAACCTCTAGACTCAATCAACGTCGTCAATGCATTTTTCAGTTGTTATGCCTTTTCATGATAAGGTAACAGTGCTAGCTGGTTATACAACATAAATCAGAAGGATTTATAAGCACGCCATAAACTTTATGCTGGAGCTACTCATGATTACTCATATTGAAAAAAGGCTCTTTCAAGAACCTAATGCCTTTAGAAGGCAAAAAGAAAACGGTTCTAATCTCATTCTTATGTCTGATTAAAGTGATTAACAGTTATAAACTCTGTAGAAACCAGTGTACAAAATGCAAACTGTTATCTTTTTTCACCGATACAAATGTGAGACGTTGTTCAACCTTAAATCAAACCATAAACATGACCTTAAAAATTAAATGTTCATATTATAAATCATTACCTTATCATCCTGGTCTTTTTCAGCAATTTGAATCATGTAATCAAGGGCCATCATAAACCCTGATTCCATCTGATCAACTTTCTTCCCAATCACTCCCTGTGCAGCCAACTGTACAGCCACCTCTTCGGATGCTTCATCCATGTTCATATCTTCTAACTTTTGCATAAACAGATTAAACAGATAATTGTATTACCATTTTTTGAAAAGTGCATAAGTAGCAAGACATTACGAACTTGGTTTCTAATAATGACCTTCTATAAAACACCTTAAAAAGATGATTCTAAAGATCCAAAACCCTCAGATAAAAATATTTTATGATCAAAATTATTCCAAGAGTTCATTACTTGATTTTCTCAAAACTCCAAACAACATAGCAAGTAAAATTCTTAATTCCTCATATCCAGTTGGATTTTTGGAGCTTCTAGACAGTAGTTTTAGGTACAGGGTTTAGTTTCTATTTATGTAGGTCTCCATTACAACCTCCAATTCTTTTAAACCTGCAATCTTCCCAAATATAAGATAAATAGCTAGCATAACACAACTACGTTGTGTATAGTGTCAAAAAAGAATCAGTATATACCTATATACCAGCAGAATTAAGTTCCAACACCAACAGAACGAGTCTAAAGGTAAAAGTACAGAAACTTTTACATCAAATGCAAGAGATGGCATCAAATTAAAATCTTATGCCCAATCCTTGAAAACTTTTTACCCTTATTTCTGTACTGAAACAATTCCATGCTTCCAAAGCAGCAATAGACAGTATGGCTAATGGCTTTATGGTTTAAGCTTTTGCCCGAGAATTTGAAAGCTTACAATAACTTGTAGAAATTTCACAAAAAAAAAAAAAAAAAAAAAAAAAAAAAAAAAAAAAAACAAGAAACAAAAAATAAACACCTGGAGCCAAATATTCCCAAAAGCTAGCAAATGGGACTTCCGGGCTTGACTATTTCTTTTAGAATAGACGTGAGCTGTTCACCACCTCTGAGCATAGCTTCGTAATGGGCAGCGTCCAATTTCGGGTTTTCTGGTTCTCCTCTTCTATTAGTGGCTCCACCGTCTTGTGCAAAGAATTGGTCCATGGGTAAGCCCCGACGCATGATTCCTGAAGGGGGGGAAAAATCACCTAAACAAGTGAATTTTTTATGTTACGAAATTGGGAAATTTGTGGGTTTAACAAAATTAGGGGTTTAAGATAAAGAAGTATTGAATGGAAACACAAAATATATATATATATATATATATATATATATATAAGAACAAAGTGAATCAGGACTACGGCTCTCAGGCCGTAGCGTAAAAAAGGGTGATGGAGATGGCGAAACACCTGTTCCCACTTTACGAAAATGGTCTGGCCTTAGTGACATGCGATCACCTTCCCAAACTGCATTAGTACACATACCAAACCTTGTTTGGATATATTACTATATATAATGAATCCATCTCAACCATCTGGTATAGCTAAAACTGGAGCTATAACCAGTTTCTATTTCAGTTCTTGAAAGCTCTCCTCATATTTCTGAGTCCATTGAAATTTCACACTCTTTTCTGGTTAATTGGGTCATTGGCCCAACTATTTTGTAGAATCCCTCGAAGAATCTCCAATAATAACCGGCTAGTCCCAAGAAACTACGAACTTTATCTACATTCATTGGTTTGGATCAGTTTGTTACCGCTTCAACTTTAATAGGTTCCACTTCAATTCCTTGTGCCGTAACCACATGACCAAGAAAAACTATACGATCAAGCCAAAATTCACATTTCTTGAGTTTGGCATACAACTTCTCCTTTCGTTGTGTCTCCAACACTATCTTGAGTTGTTCTTCATGTTGATCCTTATTCCTTGAATACACCAAAATGTTATCAACGAAAACAATGACAAATTGATCTAAATACTGGTGGAATACCCTATTCATTAAATCCATAAATAGTGCAGGAGCATTTGTTAATCCAAAGGGCATTACCGTGAACTCATAATGACCATAGCAGGTTCTAAATGCTATCTTTGGATGTCATCTACCTTCACTTTCAACTGATGATAGCCTGACTTCAAATCAATTTTGGAAAACACTGTTACACCCTTCAACTGATTAAATAGATCTTCAATCCGAGGAAGGGGATATTTGTTTTTTACTATCAATCGGTTCAATTCCCTATAATCAATACATAATCTCATTGATCCATCCTTCTTTTTCACAAAAAAAACGGGTGCGCTCCAAGGAAATGTACTTAGTCGGATGAAACCTTTATTGAACAACTCCTGCAACCGTATCTTTAATTCTTGTAGTTCTTTTGATGTCATCCTGTACGGAGCTTTAGACACTGGAGTTTCCCCAGGCATGAGCTCAATTGTAAACTCCAGTTTCCTATCAGGTGTTCCAGGTAAGTCATCAGGAAATACATCAATGAAATCTCTTACAATCAACATATTACCAATAGTAAGCTTCAATTGCTGAGTTCCATCTATACTCACTAAAAATCCTTGGCAAGATTTTTTTTAACATCTTTTCTGCCTTTATGCCCGACATAAGTCGAGTTAAAGACTTTACTCATACAGCGAAAAATAGAAACTCATCCTCCCGAAGCCTCTGAAAAACTACTTCATTTTCGAAACATCGAATGGTTGTGTGATTGCTTCCCAACCAGTCCATTCCTACAATAACGTCAAAGTCTTTCATGTCTAGGAGGTGCAGATCAACTACAAATTCTTTTCCTTCCATTACTAATTTTACTGCCCTAGCGAACTAATTGGTATTCAAAATTCTACTGGATGGGATGAAAATTTCTAGAACACTATCAGATTTTTCACATGCAGTACATGATTTAGCAATAAATGTGATGAAGCTAAATGAATGAGTAGCTCCAGAGTCTATAAGAACTTGTGGGTAGTTCAAATATTGATAGAATACCTGCCTTTATATTCGGATCCTCTGTTACCTCTTCTCGGGTTAAAGCAAAGACTTTGACTTTCACTTTCTTGCCCTATTCAATATCCTTCTTAGGTGGGTATGCCTTGTAGTCCGGAGCAAAATGGCCTTCCTGGCCACATCGATAACACACATATTTCCTAAACAAGCACTCTTCTCCATGAGTCTTGTCGCACATTAGGCATGATGAAGTAACTTTATTTGTTTTACTTGATTCTGATCCTGATCCTTATCCTAATCCTAATCCTATATTAGAATTCTTAAATTGTCCAAATCCTTTCCCTTTATTCAATCCATTCCACTTTCGTTTCCCATATGATTCATTATTTTTCTCAGTCATCCGATCCATTTCTAGACGATCAGAAATTGACTGGGCCCCCTGAAGCACTTCACTATAGGTGGTCATATGGTGAGATGCCCTGATGGTTGACTTAATGGTTGACTTCTTGTTTTGATTATTACAAATAAATTGCGTTTGATTCTAACAAATTGAATTTAAGTGATTGATAGTGATTATTGCAAATTTATAACACGAAAGATCTAGATCAGGAATTATGTAACATTGGCGCAAAACGATATACACACAAGATTTAGGAACAAGGAAATGGAAATCGAGCTCTCAGGCACCAAATTGCATTGGATGAAGAAATTGAAGACATTAGCTATAGATGCATTTGTATACTCAAGTGTAAAGGTAAAACACTTTATTATCTCGCATCGATTATAGCTCAAACAATTTTTATGTACGGGAATTATCGTGACAAACTTTACTTGCATAAAAATTATTTTCAAAAGATAAGTAAGTTGATTTTCACAATTAAACCTTTATGAAATTACTTATCCATATGAAATATATAAGAAAACCGTTCAAGTACCTTAAAGGAAATTTTTCACGAAAAAGGAAAATTCGATGGGAAAATAGTTGGCCCATCCAGACGTCCGGATGGGGTCTTCCGGACGTCTGGATGCTATGTCCAATGATCACATTTTTTAACCGTTTGGCAAATGGCTAGTTAATCATCCGGATAACAAGTGAACGTCCGAATCATTTGTCCGAATCTCCTTATTGATGGCTATAAATACCTCTCTTTATACCTCTTTTAAAGTGAGCTTTTAGAACATTAAAGAGATTTATTTGTTGATCTTATCTACCTTGTTTTTCAATCTTTAAGAGATCAAAATATCTATTTGTTGAATAACTTTTTGAGTGAGTAACTTTTTGAAAAATCATATATCTTAATAAAAGTTTTTCACTCAACACTTGAGCTATATTCTTTGAGATTTATTGAAGTGTTTGTGCCTAATTCTCTCTTAATATTTAGTTGTGTTCATACCATTTGTTAAGAGAGAAACCTTTCGATTGTAAATTTGATTTTCTTGTCGGTCGAGTTGAGGTCCTGGAAAGCTCAACGTGTAAAAGGATCGATACTCCTTAGTTGCAAGTCATCGGAAGTATTGTAAGGATTAGATTGCACCATAAGTCAATCAAAGATAATGAAAAAGGCCTTGCTCGTGACGGAGAGCTTGGTAACGGGGGATGTAGATCGTGATTGGATCGAACCTCCTCATTACATCGTTTGCACTCTCTTTTCCCTTCCTCTTAGTACTTTTGTGATGTCTTATTTATTCATAGTTATTTGCTTAAATTTGCATATATATTAGAAAAAGTTTCAAATAACCAATTCACCCCCCTCTTGGTTAGTTATTATTGGACCTTCAATTGGTATCAGAGTTTGGTACTCTTTTTTTTTATTCTACAATCTTGAGTAATGGCTAACCAAGTTTTTCAAAATAGTGAGAGGCACTCTACAAACCGGCCTCCTTTCTTTAATAGTACACATTATAACTATTGGAAGGTTAGGATGATAATTTATGTTCAATCTATTGATTACAATATTTGGGAAGTTATAAAATATGGTCCATATGCTCTTACTAAAACTATTAAAGTAGATGGTAGACCGGATCAAACTCTCTCCAAATCTAGAGAAGAATACGATGATGAAGATAAGAGAAAACTATCATTAAATGCCAAGGCTAAAAATCTACTTTATTGTGCACTTGATAGAAATGAATTTAATCGAATTAGTACATGTGATTCGGCATATAATATTTGGCATGTTCTTGAAGTTACTCATGTTGGCACAAGTAAAGTTAATGAAATAAAGATAAATATGCTAGTTAAAGAATTTGAAAATTTCTTTATGAAACAAAATGAGCCTATTGTTGACATGATTACTCGTTTTACCGATATTGTAAATGGTCTTAAAGGTTTTGATCGTAAATTTACTAACAGTGAACTTGTGAGTAAAATGCTTAGGTCCTTATTAGAGGAATGGAGTCCACTGAGGATGTTGATCGAGAATACTAAGTATGTAAATACATATCCTTTAGAGGAGCTCTACGGCACATTAATGACCTATGAGCTAAACAATGTCGAGGTTAAGGAGAAAACGAGAAAAAGCAAGGAGAAATCAAAGGAGCCTCCTAAAAGACAAATTGCATTAAAATCGAAAATTGAAGAAGGAACATCAAATGAAAATATGAGCGATGAAGAACTTGATGATTTGGTTCTTCTTGTCAAAAAATGGAGAGGTTTTCGTAATAATCGAAGATTCCAAAAGAAAAAAGAAAAAGTGGAAGATATGAACAAAAAGATTTTTTGCTATGATTGTGACAAGTCGGGTCACAAGAAGACCGAGTGTCCAAACAAAAAGAAAAATTTCAAGAAAAAGACATTTCAAGCCACATGAGATGATAGCGACGACGAAATACAAAATGGGAATGATAATCGAGATGAAGTGACAAATATGTGTTTCATGGCAATCGAAGACGAGGTATGTTCTTATGATGAGCTTTCAATTTCTTATGATGAAATGCTTGAAAAATCTGAAAAACTTGCTTTAAATCACGCTATTCTTAAAAAGAAAAACTTTATTTTGAATGAAGAAATTAAGAAAATCTCCGAAAAGTAAAAAGTGAGTTTAGATCATGACTTTTTAATAAAAGAAAACATCTCTTTAAAAGAAAAAGTTAATGATTTAACACAAATTATCCATAAGCTTACCGAAGGTAAGAAAATTTTTAATTTAATGCTCGGTATTCAAAAATGTGTTTTTGATAAAGGAGGAATTGGATATAAACCCTCTCTAAAACAAAAATCACTCAAAAATTTGTTTGTTAAGACTTCAAATATTTCATGTAACTTTTGTAATAAAAATGGACATATTGCTTTTTTTGGGTAACTAAAAAGAAATTATTCTTTGAGAACAAATACAAGTGGATACAAGAATCCACAAAAACTAACTATCAATGACCCAAATTTGTGTGGGTACCAAAAGTCAAAATTTAATTTGTCTTTGTAGGTACCAAAGAAAATAAAAAGTAAATGATTCTTGGATAGTGGATGCTTGAAGCATATGACCGGTGAACGATCATTATTATCAAATTTTCAAGAGAAAGATGGAGGTCATGTGACCTTTGGAGATAATGCCAAAGGTAAAATAATCGGCATTGGAAACATTGGTAACCACTCTTCCCCCTCTATCGAAAATGTTTTACTCGTTAATAATCTTAAACATAATTTGCCAAGCATTAGTCAATTATGTGACAAAGGTTCTAACATAAAATTCGATTCTTCCAAATGCCTTATTAAGGATGCTACATAGAAAGAGATAATTTTTATAGGAAGCCGAAGTAAAAATGCTTATATTATAAACATTGAATTGGAAAATAACGAAAAATGTTTACATAGCTTGAAGGAAGAATCGTGGTTATGACATAGAAGACGTGGACATGTAAACATGGATCTTCTTTCAAAAATTTCTAAAAATTATTTTGTAAAAGGTTTACCGAATTTGAAATTTGAAAAAGACAAAATTTGTGATGTTTGTCAATTTGGAAAACAAGTAAAAAGCTCTTTCAAACAAAAACTTTATACTTCAACCACAAAATCATTACAACTTCTTCATATGGATCTTTTTGGCCCCTCTAGGACGGCTAACTTAGGAGGTAAACATTATACTTTTGTTATTGCCGACGATTTTTCAAGATTTACTTGTGTTATATTTTTAAACTTGAAAGAAAAAGTCTTGAAAACTTTTAAACATTTTTGTAAGAAAGTTGAAAATGAAAAAGACTATTCTATTACAAACATTAGAAATGACCATGGTGGAGAATTTGATAATGTTGGGTTTGATGATTTTTGTAAAGAACATGGATATGAACATAATTTTTCGACTCCTAGAACACCTCAACAAAATGGTGTAGTAGAAAGGAAGAATCGTACATTACAAGAAATGGCTCGAACTATGTTAAATGAAAATAACTTGCCTAAATATTTTTGGGCCGAAGCTGTTAATACCGCTTGCTACATTATCAACAGAGTATTAATAAACAAAAAGAAAACTAAAACTCTTTACGATCTTTGGAAAAATAGAATTCCAAATATTAGTTATTTCAAAGTTTTTGGATGTAAATGTTTTATTTTGAATACAAAAGACAAGTTGGGGAAATTCGACTCCAAATCCGATATTGAAATTTTCTTAGGACACTGATCAACTAGCAAAGCTTATAGAGTTTTTAACAAATGAACTCTAGTTGTTGAAGAATCTATGCATGTTACATTTGATGAAACTAACTCATTTGATCGAGAGAAAGGTAGTGATGACGATGTAAGTTTGGAAGCTCCTTTCGAACAAATGAACATTCAAAACCAAAATAAGGAGACACCAAATGAAGACATAGAAAAGTCCAATGCTCAAGAAAATGAAGCAAGACAAACCAGAGAACAAAGTGATCCCTCATTACCAAAAGAATGGAGGTTTGTTCTAGCTCATCCCAAAGAGCTAATAATTGGCGATCCATTAAAAGGTATAACTACTAAAACCTCTTACAAAAATCATTGTGGTAGTTGGCATTTATTTCTCAAATCGAACCTAAGAATTTCAAAGAAGTTGAGTTTGATGAGTTTTGAATTCTAGCAATGCAAGAAGAATTAAATCAATTTGAAAGAAACCATATTTGGGACTTAGTCGCTAGATCAAACAATCAAACGGTTATTGGAACAAAATGAATTTTTAGAAATAAAAGAGATGAAAATGAAATAATTGTACGTAACAAGGCGATATTAGTGGCCCAAGGTTACAATCAAGAAGAATGTATCGATTTTGAAGAAACATTTGCACCAGTAGCAAGATTAGAATCCATCCGTATGCTTCTTGCATTTGCATGTCACAAAGATTTTACACTTTATCAAATAGATATTAAAAGTCTTTTTTTAAATGGCTTCATTCAAGAAGAAGTTTTTATTGAGCAACCTCCCGATTTTAAAGATCACAAATATCTGGATCATGTATTTAAACTTCAAAAAACTCTTTACGGTTTGAAACAAGCTCCTAGAGCTTGGTACGAACGATTGAGCAATTTTATTTTCTCAAATGATTTTTCGATTGGAAAAGCAGATACTAAACTTTTTATAAAAACTCATAAAGATGATATGCTCATTATTCAAATTTATGTTGACGATATTATTTTTGGTGCTACAAATATACATCTCTGTAAAGAATTTTCAAAATGCATGAGTAATGAATTTGAAATGAGCATGATGGATGAGTTAAAAAATTTCCTTGGCCTTCAAATTATACGAATGAAGGAAGGAATTTTCATAAATCAAAATAAATATATATTAGACATGCTTAAAAAATTTGACATGCATGACATCAAGTCTATGAACACACTAATGAGTACATCTCTAAAACTTAATAAGGATGAGTAAGGTACTTCTGTGGACGTCACAAAATATCGATGTATGATCGGATCCCTTCTTTATTTAATTACTAGTAGACCCGATATTATGTTTAATGTTTGCCTATGTACTCGCTTTCAATCTAATCCTAAGGAATCACACTTAAAGGCCGTAAAAAGAATTTTTCGTTATCTAAGTGGTATGAGTACTTTTGGACTTTGGTATTCAAAAGGCACTCATATTGATTTAATTAATTATTCGGATGTCGATTGGGTCGGATGTAATGTTGATCGTAAAAGCACAAGTGGAAATTGTCACTTTCTAGGCTTTGTACTTGTGTCTTGGTCTAGTAAGAAACAAAATTTCGTTGCACTATCCACCGCCGAGGCGGAATATATCTCAACCGCTAGTTGTTGTGCACAAACACTTTGGATGAAACAAACTTTATGTGATTATCATTTGACTTTCGATCATATTCCTATCTTATGTGATAATACTAGTGCCATAAATTTGTCCAAAAATCCCGTTTTACATTCACGAACTAAGCATATTGAGATTCAGCATCATTTTCTTCGTGATCATACCCAAAAAGGATATATTGAATTAGAATTTATAAAGACTGAAGACCAATTGGCTGATATTTTTACAAAACCTCTAGCAAATGACCGATTATCTTGTATTCGAAGAGGCTTAGGTATTCTTGACGAAAATGAAGTGAACTAAGCTTTAAATCATTTTATGTGTTTTTATTTTTTTCCTCAAATTCTTAAAAAAAAAAAAAAAAAATTTATCGGGACGCACTTAGAGTGTCCGGACCAACTCGTCCGGATTGGCAGTCTGCTTTATGAAATTTCAAATTTAATGTCATCCGGACGTCTGGATAATGAAACGGACGTCCGGATCATGGCGATCCAATTTTAAAATCGCGAGACCATCTCCTTCATCTGCCATTTTCTCTTCTTCTTCGAATTCTTTTCTCTGCAAATCCACACACAAGCATTTTTTTTGGTTGAATCTTGTTCATTTCACCTATTAATTGAAAAATCCCACATAATAACTCAAGCATTTCATACACCATTACTCTCCTCATCTAGTAGCTTGATTTTTCATAGCAAATCATCACTTGATGCCCTGGAAATCACCTGATTGGGATTTTTTGATTTTTTTGAAAATTGTGGAAATCTCACCCATTTTTATCTACTATGTAGGGTTCTGGGCGTGGAAAACGGGGAAGAAAAATCGTGCAACGACCCCCTTCACCATCGGATGAGGAGATGGATTTGGAGCCGGAGAAGCCATCAAACCCTTTTAAAAAATAGCCCATTTTAATCGGTAAGAATGTTGATTTTATAGATTTTACAATAGAAACTCCCGCTTTTCATATTGAAGAATGTTTTGAACGTATGGGATGGATAACCGTGTCCATGATGGAAGAACGAGCTTATCCAAGCCTTATGAAAGAATTTTATCAAAAAATAAATTTTACGACACGTTTAAACGAAATCCTTACTTTGTTAAAAATGTCCGGTTCACAATTTCAAAAGTGTTAATTCGTCAACTACTTAATCTCGAGCCTTGTGACTCAAAAGTGTTTTTACATAAGTCTCCACCAACCAGAGAAGGATACGATCCTTCTGAGGCATGTCGTCGAGTTACGGGGAAAGACTTAGAGAACATCACAAAAATTAGTGCACGTCAATTAACACTTTCATGCAAAGTTTTGCAAAATATCATTGCTCACATTATTTTTCTCACAAAGGTCATCGAGACGAAGTCAATCACTTCGATCTCTTTATTTTGGATTCTCTACTAGTCGGGTGTAAAATTGATTTTCCTACTATTGCACTTGGCCTTATGAAGCTTGTGCATGCATCACGACACACCAAAGCTTTACCTTACGAGATGCTTCTCACAAATTTTTTTAAGCATTTTAATGTTTCATTGGACGGAGAAGATTTTATAAAATTACACCCTACCGATACTATTAACATTCAGACATTAAAAAGGATGAAAATAGTAAAGGAACATAGGCAATGGGTGGCTCATACGAAAGGGTTCGATCCTACCTCTGATCTATCCACTCTCCCATTTGAAGATGAAGCTAAATCAGACGAAGAAGTACCTGAAGCTCCTACATCCGCATCTGACATTCCAGGCTCGAGTGTGTCTCCTCCTTCCCGAGAGCGTTCCACATTTACCGAGGAGCAATATAATCTCCTCCATGGGCGGATTGATTCTCTTACTTCATCGATCGACGGCATGGGTAGCGTACTTCTCCAGATGTAGGCTCAGCAGATATCTATCAAGGACCGACAGCTCGAGATGCAGCAGCAGCAGCTTGAGATGCAGCAACGACAAGCTGAGATGCAGGCTCAGCAGACTGCATTTTTCACCAAGTTTTATGCTATATTTCCTCCTCCGTCCCCACCTCCGGCCCCTTAGTTTACTTTCTTGGCTACTACTATTCTCATGTTAGTTGTTCTCTATTGCACTTTTATATTTTGGATAGTTGACTTCTTAAATGATATTTTTATGCTATTTGACTTATTATATCTTTTTGCTTATACCAAAAGGGGGAAGATGAGCAGATGATTATGCTACATAGGAACAACATAGTAAGCGGGAATGTTATTAAATGTTATATGCATGTTGATAAGGGGAATATTACTTGCAATATACAAAATTATGCTCCTGATTATTTGATGCTGATTCAATTTGTTCAATATTTGTTTTGCAAAAATCATCTCGTTTGTCATAATCAAAAAGGGGGATATTGTTGACCTAATGGTTGACTTCTTGTTTTGATTATTACAAACAAATTGCGTTTGATTCTAAAAAATTGAATTTAAGTGATTGATAGTGATTATTGCAAATTTATGACACGAAAGATCTAGATCAGGAATCATGCAACCTTGTAGCAAAACGATATACACACAAGATTTACAAACAAGGAAATGGAAATCGAGCTTTCACGCACCAAATTGCATTGGATGAAGAAATTGAAGACATTAGCTATAGATGCATTTGTATACTCAAGTGTAAATGTAAAACATTTTAATATTTCTCATCGATTATAGCTCAAACGATTTTTATGCACGGAAATTATCGTGACAAAATTTACTTGCATAAAAATTATTTTCAAAAGATAAGTAAGTTGATTTTCACAATTAAACCTTTATGAAATTACTTATCTATATGAAATATATAAGAAAACTGTTCAAGTACCTTAAAGGAAATTTTTCACGAAAAAGGAAAATTCGATTGGAAAATAGTTGGCCCATCCGGACGTCCGGATGCGATGTCCAACAGTCACATTTTTTAACCGTTTGCCAAACGGCTAGTTAATTGTCCGGATAACAAACGAACATCCGAATCATTTGTTCGGATCTCCTGATTAATGGCTATAAATACCTCTCTTTATATCTCTTTTAAAGTGAGCTTTTAGAACATTAAAGAGAGTTATTTATTGATCTTATCTACATTGTTTTTCAATCTTTAAGAGATCAAAATATCTATTCGTTGAAAAACTTTTTGAGTGAGTAACTTTTTGAAAAATCATATATCTCAATAAAATTTTTTCACTCAACACTTGAGATATATTCTTTGAGATTTATTGAAGCGTTTGTGCCTAATTCTCTCTTAATATTTAGTTGTATTCATACCATTTGTTAAGAGAGAAACCTTTCGATTGTAACTTTGATTTTCTTGTCGGTCGAGTTGAGGTCCCGAAAAGTTCAACGTGTAAAGGGATTGGTGCTCCTTAATTGTAAGTCGCCCGAAGCTTTGTAAGGGTTGGATTGTACCATAAATCAATCAAAGATAGTGAAAAAGACCTTACTCGTGATGGAGAGCTTGGTAACGGGGGATGTAGATCGTGATTGGATCGAACCTCCTTATTACATCGTTTGCACTCTCTTTTCCCTTTCTCTTATTACTTTTGTATTGTCATGTTTATTCATAGTTATTTGCTTAAATTTGCATTTAGTATAGAAAAAGTTTCAAATAACCAATTCACCCCCCTTGGTTAGTTATTCTTGGGCCTTCATTTCTTAAATTAAATATCTGAACAGATATTTGAATCGAGAACCGACAGGTTGGGTTTAGTTCTCAATCCGAAAAATCAAATAAGAACTAAATCTCCCTAGTTTTTTATTTATTTATCTTAAATAAACCAAATTATTTTTTAAAAAAATAAATTTACCAACTAATTAATTTAGTCCAAACTCAAAATAAGATTTTTCTACTTCTAATTTCTAGCCGAAGTCCAATCTAATCAAATTGATCAAAGTTTTTCCCATATCTATTATTCTACCGTAATACCGTTTCTACAATTTTGAAGAAATCAGATTGGAGACTTGGCTACGACCATCTTCATTATTATGAGTTGCTCTCTTCTTCCTCCTGTAATTTTAACAATCAAATCTATGAAAAACTCAATAAAGAGAGGCGCAAAAGATACATAAGATTTTGCTACGTTATTTTGTAAAAACTTAGATTAAACATATCATTCATTGAATTAATACAGCGTTGTTGTAAATATTAAAAAATTAATTACTATATGGAACTCATGAAACGAATCAAATTGAACAAAATGGAACTTAACCCAAATGATTTCATAATTAAATTTGAGCCCAACGCTTTTAATTACTAAATACCAGAAAATTTGGGTTCGATTTAGTTCTTTTTAGAACATAACCGAATCAGACCATATCCCGTCCTACCTTTTGCATTAACAAATATATTGAAATAAAAACTAGAAATAGAAAAAAAAAAAAAAAAAAAAAAAAAAAAAAAAAAAAAAAAAAAAAAAAAACACCATTATGGCCATTATTTAGGTAAATTTTTTAATATTAAAAAAAAAAAAAAAAAAAAAAAAAAAAAAAAAAAAAAAAAAAAACTAATATACTAAAATAAATGCAAAATTCACCTCTAAATTGAGAACAATAACTTTCTCCCGCCCAAGTATACTGGAAGGGTAAGACGAGGGGATCAAGAATTCGAAGATAACGCACGTGGATTTGCATCCTGTGCATGATTACATACTTATCAACGTCCAGGATGATCTCCTTGCCCAAAGAGCCCATAAGGATCCATTTCCGTCACCTGGCTCTCTTTTTCTTCAGTCCACCCGGAGGATCTGCCGGCACCACATTCCCACCTTCTTGACCAATCATATCCAATAAACATTATGATGAAAAATTACTTAAAACATCTTCATGATTCTTTCAATGGTTTACTTTAAGTAGTGATTTTGAGAATTGATTTTTTGATCGTGAGAAAAGTGAGGGTCACATGTGAGAGAAGAAGTCAAAGATTATGACTGGAATAATGAAATAACGGTCAAAAAAAAATTTTTTTGGATGAAAAATCACTCCCAAAAGAGGTATATTCATATGTGTGCCTTATTATAGAAACAGAGAAAACAATTCAGAGCTGTACAGTGTATAGGATGGATCACATGACAGAATTAGAATTTGCGTATAACTGAGATTGATCCGGAGAGATTGAGAAGAAGGCTCATAATTTGTTTTATTATTCCACTGAATATGAATGGATTTATCTTCTTGGACTATAGCATAACCGGTCTTGAATTTACAATAAAGAGAGAACATGATCTACACCTCAAATTCGACAGAGACCATTCTTATTTAGCCGCCGCTTGATGTACTTAAAATTAGTTTTTTAGTAAATTTTGATAAAAATTAATAAAATATGTTATTAAAACATTGTGAAACCATAGATTTTAACATAAATTTTGATCTATATAAAATATGGGCTTAATTATATTATGTATTTAAAAATATACTATACTTGAAAAATAACTAAAATAAATTAATAAGCGAGTAACTTCTTCACACCCCATAGTTTATGTGTGTAAAACTAGAACGAGCTGCACACTTAAAGCAAAACTTGGCTGAAGCCATCCAGTAGGACAACCTATCCCTTAGGTGTTACGGGCCAATGGCTATACGAGCCATGTTAGTTTAGGAAGACTATGAGATGGGGGGCGAGGTGAAGGTGGCTCTCCCAGACCTCAGTTCTCCTCAGTCATTGGGAATTTTTGAGGCGAGGTAGGACGAGTAAAATATCTCAATTTCTCGTCTTGTTTATTTTATTTTTTTTAAAATATGATTTAAACACATAAAAATAATTAATTAGTACATAGAGAATGAATAAAGTCCATGTTTCTTTTCTCATCCACGGGACAAGGAACTCCCATGTCATTCGAGAGGAGATGAAAGGGAATGGGACATTTTACATTTATATCAACTCAGCCAAGGTTTGAATAAAGAGTCGTGGGGGAGGGGGGGTGGGGGGGAACGAATTTTATGTATTTAAAAAAGTACTATACTTGAAAAATAACTAAAACTAATAAATAAGCGAGTAACTTCTTCACACCCCATAGTTTATGTGTGTAAAACTAGAACGAGCTGCACACTTAAAGCAAAACTTGGCTGAAGCCATCCAGTGGGACAACCTATCCCTTAGGTGTTACGGGCCAATGGCTATACGAGCCATGTTAGTTTAGGAAGACTACGAGATGGGGGGCGAGGTGAAGGTGGCTCTCCCAGACCTCAGTTCTCCTCAGTCACTGGGAATTTTTGAGGCGAGGTAGGACGAGTAAAATATCTCAATTTCTTGTCTCGTTTATTTTATTTTTTTTTAAATATGATTTAAACACATAAAAATAATTAATTAGTACATAGAGAATGAATAAAGTCCATGTTTCTTTTCTCATCCACGGGACAAGGAACTCCCATGTCATTCGAGAGGAGATGAAAGGGAATGGGACATTCTACATTTATATCAACTCAGCCAAGGTTTGAATAAAGAGTCGTGGGGGAGGGGGGGTGGGGGGGAACGAGACATGCCAAACTAATTTCTTATCTACATATTTTGTGATACACAACTATTACTCACGCATCCATCACTTATTTTTATTTGTTTATAATTTATAAACTGATTATAAACAATACCCACAGTTCAATTTACACCTCCAGTGTTGCTGGTCTCCTCTCTCCCTAACAATCATGCATTAATCAGTTCCTCAAACTCACAATAAAGAAAGAAAAGAGCTACATATACATAACTGTCTACATAATTGTTCCATAATTACACGTGACTGGAACAACCGAATGATTGTCACATCACATTATGGACACATTATTTACAATAATTATGTACAAGTAGAATTTTCCATAAAGAAAGAAAACTCTTCCAATTCCAAAATCCGCGTTATAAATACCAATTACACCAGCAGGAAATGAAGCAACAACTTGAAATAATACATAAAGCCCAAAATATGAAACCCTCTTCAATTTTTTCCTCTATAACCTCAAAAACTATCCATATACAACAATATTGTGTCTATTATTACAGAAAGAAGCGAAAATCTACAAAACTCCATTAATTAACCTTGAACTGCCAATTCTTGCAAGTGCTCAAGGAATACTTGCAGGCTCACATCATCTGTAAATATAATTTCTGAACCGTCTGTATATGTTGAATTCTGAGTTACGGATGGATTTAACTTGGCAAGAAGAAACCTTGCTTGGCTACTGTGCTGGTCACATTTGATAAGTTTCGGGACGGGAACCCTTTCAGCCACCAGTTGCTCAGCATCAAGCTCAGGAGCTTCTAGAAGTTTCCTGAAATTCTCGTGGATAGGGTCCTTGTCATAACCGAGTTTTCTCCACTGTGCAATCTTAGAACCATAGTGAATGACAACGTAAAAGAAGGAATCAAAAAGCAAAATCACATCCGGAGATATGGAACATATGTCCAAGAGGACTGGGATAGGGGGACCATCAAATGAATACTGGAAAAGGGTAGGCTGGACCATGATAAGAGAATTAACTACTCCCTCACGATTTAACATCAAACGGAAATAAGCTGTCTCGTCTGGAGTGCTGTTGAAGACGTCAATAAATTGTGACCTCCTCAAGTAGTATATAAATTGTGGATATAAAGAGAAGTTGGACGAAAGGCGGAAGGAAGACGGATCTTCCGGCATGTAATCCCCAAATTTAGAAGCAAAACGAATCAATGTCTTATCCAACCATCTTACAACATCATGTGCATAACTTTTCCCTGTTCTGTGGATGGCAAGTCTAGCCATAACTGAAGCTGCCACTTCCTGATCAAACCCAGCAGCAATATCAGGTGAGTGCTTCCCGGTCCACCTTCGTGAAACGGTTGTCACCCTTTTCCGGATTCCCATGTTACCATATCGATAACGTGTTATGAACTGTATGAAAAATGCAGAACCAGATTGAACATTTTGTCCGTCACCCACTTCGAAGAAGAAAGCAATGCATGTTTTGCTAGTGACTGTCCCCAGTTTCCAAATGTAAGTACCACCCTCACCAATCTCTTTGTTGCTTACTGAATTATTCATCTTCCGCATAGAAGTACAGGGACCAAGGGCCCCACAAATCTTCACATCTTTTGTCGTTACTATCTCTATAGTTGCATCAAAACACATCTTTAAATTTCCACTGTCATCACGGTCAAACATTTGACGCAGGCACTTCCTAAATTGCTCCGACGCAAATGATTCCCCTAACATCATGAAACCACCTGAACTTTCAACTGGGACTTTTATTTCTGCTGCTCCAACCTGATCCAGAGAGCAGACAAAAAGATCAAGAATGATGGATGAATCAGATAATCTCTGAGATATTTGCTTGTAGAATTCACTGGATTTTCTATAGTAAGCTGCATGACCATTATTAAGGTCTCGGTGAGTTCTGATGGAATTGCCAAGATCAGAGTTGACGATGATCCCTGGGCCGATTGTTGCAGGTCCTGATGTGAAGACCATGACACGAGAACCAGTATTCACCGAGCATCCTTCTAGAAGCCCTACAGCCACTGATATTGCAACACCTGTAGACCGTAGAGGCCGGTGTCCTCGCGTGATCTGTGGTGAAGAACAAATATCTTCGATTGCTGATGTTATGTTGAACTCACATTGCGACACTGGCAAGAGAAAGTCCTTTCTTTGAACAGCTGATGTCATTCCAAGGGGTTGTGTCATTTGATGGAGCCCAAGAAGCTGCTTAGTCTGTTTAAAAATGAGAATCGAGCAAGTGAAATCAATATATCAAAAACAAAAACAGATATAGGATTGACATCTTAGTCTATGTTGGGCAAATTTATAAATCATTTATAAATTGATCAAACTTCATTTTCAACCACATATTTCAAAAGGAGCCACCAACACTATCCACTTATCCACCACTCATTTCTATCTATTTATAAATTCTTCCCAAACAGAGGTTTAATTAATTGTAATATATGTAGCTCCATTGATCGATAGTCCAAAAAAATATAGTGGTGTTGAGCCAGGCAATGAAATGAAACGGGCGCAAACACAAGAAGATGCAAAAGAAAAAGAATCCTGAAATTTTCACCAGCTTAAAACCTTCCTCGAGATTACAAGAGTACAGGTCTTAGGCTACTAAATGTTTCATCGACCCCTACAACTAGTCATTGATCATCTCCACACCTAGAACACCCAGCCTAAAAGCATCAATGCATACTACTGGTGTCCTGGCTCCATCAAATTACTATAAACACATTATTTCATCAAGACAAAATTTTTTTTTTCCTGTTTCTCTATTCCAAACGAATATGACATACATATTGAGTGAAATGACCTAAATATTGGCTGATGAAAGTCACTAACTTGGACAAAATATTTCACTTAAACTAATAATTCAAATATCATAGAAAAATACTGACTCCACAAGCTTCCATCAGTGCCATTTCTCCACAAGTTTCTTTCTATCTGTGAACAACCAGCTTATAGTGGCACCAAGCTTGGAGCCATTGAGCAAGAGAACCAAAAAGAATTGGTTTAAGCTCCATTTTTTATTGAAGGCATCAGAGTCGGATTTGTAGCACAGACATTTCAATTAGGGTAGCATGTCCGTGTCAGACACATGTCCATACCGACACTTCTCGAACACTCTACCATAATTTTTTTCCTTTCTTTACTAGAAATATTATATATTTTTAACTCAAAGTAATCGATAAATAATAAATAGGTCCTCATTTAAAAAATTTCACCAAGAAAAATTAATAACAAGTATAAAACTAAATTAATACTATATAAATGAAAAATTTTAAAGAATTTCATCAGTGTGTCGTGAGGGTACTTTTTTGAAAAATCCACGTGTCCGTATCGGTGCATCGCAGAGAGTCGGTAATATTCTACCCTCATTATGAATAACCAATCTAGAAGAGTGGGTGAAATAATGGGTCAAGTTGAGACAAGAATGTTAAGTGGAAGTGAAGAAGTGATCTGCAGAAAGGAGGTGTAGTAGCACAGGGAGACTTTGTAATCAAACACAAATTCAACACAAGAGGCACATGGATTGCAGAATTGGAGGGGTTTGTATCATCGCTGGTATGAGAGTGGGTAGAAACTAGAAAGAGTTCAGGGTCAGCAAAATGAGGAAATGGTTGAGTGAATCAATGTAGTTTGCACTTTCGCCTCTAAGTACGTGATGCTGATCTGTATATTAAGGAGCTTGTATCAGAATGAACATAGCTATGCCAACCTCCGTGGAGGTTATTTCTGATTGCTGAAGTATTTATCTGTTCTTTTCATTGTCCGTTGACATCCTTTATTTATATATGAGATAAGAAGGAAAGGAAAAAAATTTTAAGATACAGTGTGACTTATGTTATTATAGACCTTTGAATTTAAATCTTTATGGCAGTTTCGTTTTACAGGCTTCAAGTTGGGGAAGAGGAGTTTTAATTGCAATCGTGTATTGGCCACCTTGCAATCGTGCATTGCTAATCTCGCAGTTCATAGAATTCTTTTGATATCTTACATTGACAACAAACCCCATCTTCTCAATTTACAATCCTATCCATATTTGTCAAAATAATGCAATTATTTCATCATCTTTCTTCACAATAGCAAATATTTCCAATATATTAGGTCTATAATCCAAGTAAAATCATAGATAAATGGCAGCAGGAGTAACATAGGCAGGAAAATGCGATATTATTCAATTTGGGAAAGATTCAGCAGAATATATAAGGCAACAAATTTTTATATAGCAACTGAAACAAAGAATTTGTTCTAATATGAAATCCAATACAAAAAATGCATCATTCTCAACATTAACTAATATGTGTTTCTATGGAAATATACCTGCTCCGATGAAACCTCGCGCTCACCATGGAAAAGCACAACCCTCAAACACTCCGTAAACCCCAAGTCATACACCCTCACCATAGAGTCAAAAACAACCAGACCCACAAGTGCATTCTCTGGCAATCGAGTGATGACATGCAACAATTCACTCTTCAGCAGTCCCAGCTCGTCTTCTGGTGTACAAGCATCCACAACAAACACAATCGCTGGCCCCACCATTAACCCAGCCCCTGCCCAATCCGAACCCGTGCTTGGACCAAAATACGCTGACATGGATGTAAATGAACTACTATTAGACCTCAAACCCAATGCCTTATTCATGCTCGGAGCCGAGCCCAGACCGGAACTCAAACCCAAGCCTTGGTCCGAACCCCTTTTATTCAAATGATACTCCACGGTGCAGTAGGTAGGAAAAAGCTCAGCTGGAATATTATTTTCATTAATATGAATATACGATACTGGGAAACGATTCTTCTCATAGCAAAACGGACAGATCCAGATTTTCGCAGTGTAATCAACCCTGGAATACGGATTCAAAACTGCGTGGCATTGGGAACAATACAAAGGATCGTAAGGCAGAATCGGAAGCTCGTTAAATGGCGTTAAGGGGGTGCACATGATGGAAAGTGGGATGACTAGAGATGCAACTTCGGGCTTGGTAGCAGGCCAGGAGTGCCATGACCATCTGAGACCCTCCATCGCTTCCAATTCATTAAAATCCATTGACAGCCCAGTCGAAGAAATCAGATGTAATTGATGAAATGAGGGTGTAATTTCATCAGGATTTGAAAAATAAATAAATAAATAAACCAGTAAAGGTTAGGGTTTGGATTTTTTGCTTATACTTTTTCTGGGCGTGGATTCACAGAGATATTAGCATAAATTTAAAGATAGATTCCGGCCGGCAACATTGATTCGCAGGGCAAAGAATCAATAAAGCAGAGTTACAGAAGATTCTGAAGAGCATTTGATCATAATTTGGGGAATGTTAACTGTAATTTTTGGGCAATTCATCTCGGAAGGGCTCTTTTCCAAGTCACAGAGCGAGAAGGGTCTACATCTTAAACCCCATCTCTAGAAGGGCTTTCTTTAAAGATAATTATTATCACTACAAATTTTATTAAGCCTCTGTTTGCACCTCATTACCTGAGAATAAAAATGAAAGAAATGGTATTTTTTTTTTTAAAAATGAGTGGTTGAAAAAAAAAAGAAAATTTTCAATTTACGTGAAATATTATTTTATGAAAGATTGTGTAGTTGAAAATAGGAGAGAGAAAAATGGAATGTAATGTAATTTAATTTAATGGGGATCAAACGGGAGCTAAATACACCATAATTTTTTATTTACTAAAATATTTTTAAGTAAAATTACATAATTAAAATTTTAATATACTTTTTAATTAAATAAATTATTGTTACATCACAAATATAAAGTGTAATTTGTTTCTTTCTTTTTCTTCAACATCTCATTATTTATAGTTTTTCGATAGCTTTTGTATTCTTCCACGACGACTAGATAATCTTTTCTCTCACGGTAAATGAATTTTATTTTTGAATTTATTTTTCAAGTTTGAAAATTAAGAATATAATTTTTTGTTAAGTTAAATAGATTTATTATGATTTTAAAACAAATATGTAAGATTATGATTTTTAATTGTTAAATGGGTTTATGAATTTACGCATATATACACTCACCATAATTTCATGAATTGCGTGCATTCATCATGTAGGACATACACAGGTTGTACCACTCATTACCATGAATTGTATGTATATAAATAAACCATAAATGAATTTGTGTACATGTAGGTACGTCAATTTTCGTAATTTTTGTCTATAAGGTATTTGAATTTTCTAAAGTTGTTCTTAATCAACAAAAAGTTTTTACCTTTGTATTATATTTTTTACAGGATCGTAGTAAATTAAATTTTTTTTATAACTTATCATAATTCAATTTATTGGTCCTAAATGTTAGAAAAATTAGGACGGCTTCAATATATACAATTATATACAATACTTTATTATTGACCAAGTGTAAATAAATCGAATATTAAATTTATATCTATTAATTCAATTCTGAAACATGTCCAGTTTATCAAAAATATGTCATAAATACTTCCTCAAGTTGGGTTTTAAATGTGTCCGATGAATTATTAAAACATTTTTATCCATGAAATTAAAAGGTTGTTGTCGATAAAATTTCTTAATTTCCACTTAAAAGTTTTTCCAAAATAGACTTCCAAAATTGAAAAATGAAATTGCGAATACATTAAAAATTCATATTTCGAATAAAAATAGTAGCACAAACAAATTGCAGACAACTTCAAATGATCATTTCGGACATATTAATTATTTGTGACAAACATTCAATTTATTATAGCATGGTATTCTTCACCGATCTTTAGGTTTCAATTGTTATGAAATAAATGAGGGGAAATGTTAAGAAAATGAGAATTAATACTGGTGATAAGAACAATATAATATTATATTATGTTCTTTTTCAATATTTTATTTTGATTGAATTAGGAGTATAATTGTAAATTTATGGTGGTGTATTTATTAAAAATATATTTTAATTATGGTGTAATTATAATGTAGTTTAGTAATTAAAATTTGTAGTTGTAATATAGTTAGCATTCTTTAAATATTAAAGCTAGGGAAATTGGCTCAAATGATCCAAACCTTTTCTCATGTTGTATTTTGGTTCAAATTTTTAAATTTGACATTAACCATCCCAAACATTTGCATCCTTGGCATAACTGGTCATTTTGAATGGATATTGTCCATAACGGCCATTAATTTTGCACGTGAAGAGCGATTTTTTCAATTATATTTTTTTTATTTGAAGGGGTAATTTTGTCAAATTCAAAAAAAAAATTAGAAAAAAACAGAAAAAGAGTAAACTTCTTCTTCTCCTTCTCCTTATACAATACTTGATAATCCTCGCCCCTACCACCACGCATAGAAATTCCACTACCACAACCGCCCTAATGATAGTAATTGTTGTAGGATATATAAAAATTAGTTGCAGAAACCATTGCAAAATAATAAAATGAAGAAATCAATCAAGACTCGAGACAACATGATGTCTTAAAATGAAATTGCTTGTCATTAACTATTGCAAAGTATTTGAACAATCATTCCTAAAATACAACGATCGAATTAGCATTACTCACAAGTGATTTTTAGAACCCTCAATTGCTCAAAAACAATATTTGCGTAAAATAATTTTTAGAATTTAATGTTTTCTAAAGTGTAATGGATGAAAATTTCTTTATCATTTTCAAGAAAATGAGATGTGTGTGTGTGTGTTACCGAGAAGACCAAAAAAAATTACAAAATAATTAAAATAAATTTTTATTTATTTTAATCAAAGAAGACCAAAATGCTTAAAAGTTCAAAAGGTCAAGATCCAATATAGACTTTTTAATAATCGCATGAAATGTGATTCAACCATCAACCTCCCACATAAATTTCACATTTTTTACGATTCGATCATCTATCTCAATTTAATTTCTTTGAATAATAAATTTGATATATATATTTACACATACACGATTTTGATCTCCTAAGTACCGTGCTTAGCTTATGCTAAGCACCGTGCTTAGTTTGGCAAAACTAACTAATTATGTAGTTATCCATCCATTAAATAAAATTATAAATTAATCTATTACTTTCAATAATTAATAAAAACAAAGCAAAACTAACTAAGTAATTATCCCTCCATTAAATGAAATTATAAATTAATCTATTACTTTCAATACTTAACTATAAACAAAGCATAACATATAGTTTATTCAGTAGTTATCCATCCATTAAATAAAATTATAAATTAATCTATTACTTTCAATAATTAAATAAAAACAAAGCAAAACATATATTTATCCGTCAATTATTAAATTATATTTCTAATTAATCTATTAATGACAATAGTTAATTAAGACAAAACTTAAATTAATAGCAACTATTACAATTAGAGACCCACTTAAATACATATTCTCACATACATGATTATCTCCAATTTTCTTCTTATCTTTTGTAATTTATTTCGAAGACATCCCTAAGGTTTGAATGTAGACACTGTTTGGTTAGATTGGTTCAACTTGTGTTGATTACCATGAAAATTGACTCATCCTCTTATGCATTTTAGATTATGTTTATCTTACTCTACAATTATTTCCTTTATTTTTGTGTATAATCCTTCTTTGATACAGGCATGTCCATCATTCATAATTTCAATTATGAATGTTTATTAAAGTAATCATAATCATTTCTAGTATTATCTTTACAAATTTGGCAGTTGAAGTGCAAATTCAAGCTCCCTCTCATTTCCCATCAGTAAGTATAATTCAATGCAAGATGGAAATAATAAAACTAGATATCTAAGTTTGTTTGGATGACATTTATCCACGATCCCTTCATGAAAACGAAGGCAGTAGAAACTCTTAGGGGAGTTCTCTTTTATAGCACTTGTATGTGGTTTTCTAGGTACATTTTCCCAGGCCATGTTCACCAATGTCATGTAGCTTGTGATTGTAGTAATTTATTAAGATGTTCACAGCTTTGCAGAATTGGCGTTTGGTTATATAATTTTACGCATTTATTGATCAAGATGTTCTAACAAATACATCAATTTTAACATGGAAATAATAAATAATTTATATATATATATATATATATATATATA